>NW_017138430.1:0-705 GCF_001652005.2 Ceratina calcarata | reverse complement strand
GTACGACGTAGCGGGGTGGGGCGTAACGTGTCTCCTCCCCCGTACCTCCGGTACATCGGTGACCCCAGTGGGGCCAAACTACGGCCCCTCTGGTTTTTGGGGGGACGTCGCCCCCCTAAGTGGAGGAGGGGAGGGCCCTCCTCCCCCGCCTCTTCCGCCGAGCAGGGTCCGGCGCTTCTCGGACCCGCTCGGCCGCCAGCATTGCCTGGACCAATGCTGGGAGCGAGAGGTCCCTCCCAACCGCGCTAAAGAGGACACCGCATTGCGCACTCCACGCTGGACAAAACTCCAGCGTGTGCTGCGCGGTGTCCTCCCCGTGCCCGCAGTGGTGGCATACTGCCGTCGCCTCCCGACCGATTCGGTGCAGATACTCCCCGAAGCAACCATGCCCGGTGAGCACCTGCGTCAGTCGAAAGGTCAGAGACCCATGACCTCTGTCCAGCCAACCCCAGAAGTTGGGCAGGAGAGCCTCGACCACGCGCTTGTGGACGTACTGTGGCGAAACCAACCAGGTACGCCACTTGTCGAGCGCGCGTAGCCGAGCTTGACGCCTCGCTTCGACCGTCACTCTTGCCGAGACACCGGCGCCCTGACAGGCTCGACGGACGCGGAAATATGCTTCAGCGTCCGCCTCCGCCAAGAGCTCAAATGGCGGGAGTCGCGACAGGAGTGTCGCCGCCTCGTAGGAGATAGTGCGGTATCCCC
>NW_017138428.1:0-370 GCF_001652005.2 Ceratina calcarata | reverse complement strand
TATTACAAGAATATCAGTCTAATATTCCAAGCAATTCCAAGAATACCAATCTAATATTCCAAGCAATTCCAAGAATACCAATCTAACAATCCAAGCAATTCCAAGAATACCAATTTAATAATCCAGGCAATTCCAAGAACATCAACAATGTTAATCTAATATTGCAAGCAATTCCAAATATACCGATCTAATATTTCAAGAAATTCCAATAATATTAGTCTAACATTCCAAGAATATCAATCTAATAATGTAAGCAATTCCAAGAATACCAATCTAATAATCCAAGCAATTCCACGAATACCAATCTAATAATCCAAGAAATTCCAGGAACATTAACAATATTAATCTAATATTGCAAGCAATTCCAAGT
>NW_017138427.1:0-370 GCF_001652005.2 Ceratina calcarata | reverse complement strand
GAGGAAACGATAACGAGAGTAGATGCCTCCCCGGTGCCTTTAGGCCAGAATTTTTTCCGCGACGGCATGGAATGCACGGGCTTCCGCGATTTTATTAGGCCAGTTACAGGGCTAGCACCGAGACAATAACCATTGTTAAAGTTCCGCTGTTTGCACGGGGCCAAAGCTTCCCGCTTTGTTTCGCGTAGGCGGTTGGATTTCAGTCGGCTGCAACCCCCCAGAGCTACCTCTCTTTCACCAGAGGGGAACAACACGGAGAGCGACTCGAAAAGCGCACTGCCTACGACCTACCACCGTAAAACCAATCCCATTCCTCTATGTTTCCAAATTCTCCTACCTTTTTTTTTTTCATTACAGATCCAATTAATAG
>NW_017138426.1:0-370 GCF_001652005.2 Ceratina calcarata | reverse complement strand
TTAAAACACCTCTAAATCTAAAATTTAATAAAACATAAAGCCAGATCCCAATCGGGATTAAAATTAAACGGCGACTTCTCTGAAAATTTTCGAGAAGTCTTGGCAAAAGTAATTTGCATGATAGTCCTAGCGGTGTATTCCTACTTTTACTTCTACAAAAAGTTCAGAAGACCGACGGTGTTTCGCGAACTTCCTCGAATATTTTCCCGCGGATTTTCCGCTTCGCTCGCGTCGCAAAAGGTCCCCGTTGAACGCGTAAAGAAGTTGCCAGCCGAATGAGATGGCACGGCCGAGTTTTATCGATCCCGATATTAGACCGATTTAGTCGTAAAGTTCATTTTTATAGTCGGAAGTTAAACGTTATCTCGTT
>NW_017138425.1:0-370 GCF_001652005.2 Ceratina calcarata | reverse complement strand
CGCGTAGTATTAACGAATAAAGAGACGAGATTTTAGTACGTATAATTCTATATACGTACAGAGCGTTTTATACATTGAGCCGCAGAAAAATTCAGTGAACAGTTAAATTATTTGCTTTTATTAAAGTGCTCATTATTTCTATCCATGACAAATGATCGAACATAGAATTCGTGAATGCCGATATCTTCCCAAGTGCGAAACTGCATGCTTCGAAAATATTTTTTAAAGGCATTCTATATATTTCAACGAAATAAGCTCGCGTGGACCGCCGTGACATGGGATTTTAATGAAGAAAAGGAACGTTCTCCACTGTCAAACAAAAGAATGCGTCTACATTTTTTTGTTTCTCACTGTTACAGCTATTATTATT
>NW_017138424.1:0-370 GCF_001652005.2 Ceratina calcarata | reverse complement strand
TTTGTGGATTTTGACATCTCCTATCAATATTCGTCGGTTAACTTTGAATATAGTGGAACGACAGCAGCGCCAACAGAGGGAAAACCGGGCCGATCTGCTCCACCGACTGGACACGCTTGTGAGTGAAATTAACCGCGTCTTCCAGTGGATGAAGCGCGCCATTTACTCCATCTGGGCCTACCTACCGGCGCCACACGGCTAAAACACCCAGGACAACAGGGTCTACCGCCTCACGCCATCATGGCGTGGATCTACGACATCTCGAAAAACGAGCTCGGGCAAGAGGCCACAGGTACAATTGCCGATCTACAAAGTTGACTGCGGGAATTGGTGAAGGCCCAACCGGATCACGAACGCATTCTCTGGTGGA
>NW_017138422.1:0-370 GCF_001652005.2 Ceratina calcarata | reverse complement strand
ATATTTAACTACAATCGATGTTATGCTGTTAGTGACGTCGTTAATGAAAAATAATGAAAATTTCTACAGAATATCGTCAGCGTTACGGACTGGATCAAGATAAGTATTCGATTCATATAATTCCACCCCCGCATCTCGACCTGAACACCTACGGGCATCTGAAAATCGATTACACTAACAGTTGGAACTCGTTGAATCGAAAGATAGGCAAATAATCCACTGTACTAATCATTTAAGAGAGACAATCAGCGAGATACTGATTATTATTGTAATATAAACAGTGTTTAAGACACCTAGAACCAAAAATTATTCTTAGCCTAAGTTAAACGAAATTATATAAAAGAATATATAACTGATGTGTATTAATTAT
>NW_017138421.1:0-370 GCF_001652005.2 Ceratina calcarata | reverse complement strand
ACCTCGCTGAATGAATGCTGCCTTGTATTTGTACATTAGAATTTTATTAAATCCAAAGTTTTTAATTTATCTGTATCAGAAGTTTTATTTCCTAAAGTAGAATTTTCGTGGAAAGAAGCATAACGTGCTTGTAATCGTTCTTACGAGCCTCTCGATCTCATTTTTATCGTACGGAGGAACATAGAAGGCTCTATCCCTATCCTACCACTAGTTGGACGGGAAGTAAAAGGAAAACTTGTCTTGCCAATCGCGTTTCACAGTGTAAGAAACCGATCATGTCATAACCATTCGAACGTGCAATATTTCAGGAAATTCGTTGCCATTTTCCAAGAGTTATTAAAAAAAAGAAATCCATTTCCTCGGTCTATAA
>NW_017138420.1:0-370 GCF_001652005.2 Ceratina calcarata | reverse complement strand
TACGGTAGTACAGCGTTTGCATTCTCGACCTTTTAAATTTAATACAGTATTATGTAGTTAATATTTCTTATAAATTTTTCCTACTGCACTCTTAGATACACCATACTTCCGAGCTAGCACACGGTAACTTAATTTTTTACAGCAGTCCGAAACGATTAAACGCCGAATTTGATTTGAAATTTCTTCAGTTTTTGTCATTCTGAAATTCTTCTAGAAATGCTTTTACTCGTTCGAAGCTGAGTTAGTACTAACAAGTTTGTTTAGGATCATTATATGTAAGCGTGACATCTGCCTGATGTTTGTTTACATTTTTTATCTCACGGTAACTTTGTAACAAAGTGTCCACTTATTTTTGTCTCCTGATAAATAG
>NW_017138419.1:9998-11509 GCF_001652005.2 Ceratina calcarata | reverse complement strand
ATTATTAGTCTTCTGTTATAATTCTTGTTATATAATTTTATTCCTTGATTTATACCTGCAAACTTTGTCTTATATTCGAACTCTGTCCTAAGTGTATCATTATTAAATCTGAACCTCATCACGTCATCCCTAACTCTAATATTTCTAATATTCCTGCCCTTACAAGTCTTAATTCTCATTACTTCAACCCGGAACTTACGTTTTACTCCACTTTCCCTCAATTCTAAGTATTTTGTTCTCGACTCCTGCAGAATAAAATTGTAATCCACTACTAAGAGACTTACCTCTCTTCATTACCGTATTAATTGTATTATTTTTAATAATAATAATTGTATTATTATTAATGGAATATCAGATAATATTTAATCTGTGGATGGAAAATGTTATAGTTAATGAGATTTCCTATGTTGGTACTCAGGCTTTAGGGGCACCCTGTAAAATTATCATTCTATTTGAGACATAAATCTTCTGATTGTTAATTGGAATGATAATAATGGTATTACGAAGAAGCGTGAGTCAAGGGGTAATTGTAACCGATGTCGAGATCGCCTACTCACTTCTGGAACAGAAGTGGAGTTTTTTTTTTTTAGTAGTTCTTAGATAAACAGTAGCATTTTGTATATTGAAGTTTTATATTTTACGTCGATTTATATAATTGATTGAAAAAAGAATATCGATTGTAGACGTGAAGCCTTTGTTTAGCGCTGATGCTACCTCTGCTTCCGCTGTTTCTATTTCCTAAAACGAAACCGCGGGATTTCACCTTTGTACGTGACTCCGTTCGTGCCTGCAATTGCAATACACGTCGTGTGCAAGGAGATTTATTTGACCGTGATTCCGGCCAGTTTATCTTCAACGCACGTTTAGCATCAAACGACTACGATATTTCTCATAGCGTAACATGAACTACGATCAGCCGAAGTAATAACTATATTACCCAGTACGATTATTATTTCAATTGTACATAATGACTTCAAAGAGATTCTAAAGCAATCACTGGCAAGGATAAGTTTAATTAAAAATTTACAGAGTATATAGAATCTAAATGCACAGATAGGGTCACATGAAATAATTACTATACTATCCATCACGATTATACATCTCAATTATACAAGAGAGTATCTCAAAAGTCTGGATACATTTTATTTTATTTCAGTTTATATTTTAAGTTTATTAACAACATTTTAGTCAAATGGAGTATTAAATGATGACTCGAATGACCTGCATGTAACCCAATGATGTAATATTTAAATTCCTGAATTACAATCATTTACATAGAGCAATGTAACATTGCATCCTAAGGTCATTATATGATTTATGTATCAAGAAATCATGTAACTACCGTTGGACGTCATTTAATCCACGTGGATTACATTCATTTGCTATCTTTCGATATGGCCATTCTTCACGTCCAGAAGTACCAGTTCTATACTTCTTCTCTTTCCTCCTGCCTTCCTTCTTTTGATAAACACATTCATGTACACCAATGTTACTTATTGTTAGTATTTAAG
>NW_017138419.1:7283-9104 GCF_001652005.2 Ceratina calcarata | reverse complement strand
TCATCACGTCATCCCTAACTCTAATATTTCTAATATTCCTGCCCTTACAAGTCTTAATTCTCATTACTTCAACCCGGAACTTACGTTTTACTCCACTTTCCCTCAATTCTAAGTATTTTGTTCTCGACTCCTGCAGAATAAAATTGTAATCCACTACTAAGAGACTTACCTCTCTTCATTACCGTATTAATTGTATTATTTTTAATAATAATAATTGTATTATTATTAATGGAATATCAGATAATATTTAATCTGTGGATGGAAAATGTTATAGTTAATGAGATTTCCTATGTTGGTACTCAGGCTTTAGGGGCACCCTGTAAAATTATCATTCTATTTGAGACATAAATCTTCTGATTGTTAATTGGAATGATAATAATGGTATTACGAAGAAGCGTGAGTCAAGGGGTAATTGTAACCGATGTCGAGATCGCCTACTCACTTCTGGAACAGAAGTGGAGTTTTTTTTTTCCTTCTTTTATCAGATCTGTAGGTGAAACGAAGTCATGGGAAAACGGAGGTAGAATCTCATAGAGTCTTACAAAAGAGAGACATCGCGGTGTGTTGAAAAGGAGGCTTTGTAGAACCGAGGGACCGATTGTCAGCGATGTTTACAGGCTAAACGTCACCTGCCTTTGTGGAGTACTAGGAAAACTCTCGGGGAAATTCACCGGTTTTTCTATCTATCAACAATGATTACCAGAGAAATTAAAAGTGTTCGCGAGATTGAAATACAGTAGACTCTTGATTAAATGGCCTGTAAAACCTGTTAAATAGGATCTGACTAAGGGAACTGTATTTTATGAACATTTGATCCTTCAATTTAAATATAAGTACATATGTGATACATATTTGTAAATGGTGGGTAAAACGGTAGGAATAGATTTCTAATGCTTAGAGAAGAAAAAAGAAATGAGATAAACATAGGTTCAGAAATGATTAGGAATATAAGGGTGTTAATTATTAGAGGGACTGAAAAGAACTCATTATTTTAGCTTTTTATTAAGATAAAAAATAATGGATTTATTTCAGGTCCTCCAAATGTAACTCGAGCAAAAAATTACTAAATAGAATGTATTTGGTTTATTTAATAAAAAGTATCAAAATTAAGTATGTCCTATTTAGTAATTTTCTATTACTAATAGTAGTAGACATAATTTTGGGTTCTAGAGGTAAAATAAACATGCTGTATGTAATGGAAAATATACATAATAAAATTTCCAATAAATTAAACACAATGCTACTCGTTTGGATGGTCTTAAATACTCAATGTTACTCCTTAATAATGTATTCTTGATAATGTATTCTACGACCATAATATAGGTCAAAAGGCAGAAATTTACAATGACGCCATAGGATGTGATTGTTTTTTAAGAATTGTGCAATCCCAGAAATAAATTGTCATTGCTAATGCCTTCTTAGTGCATATACATAAAGATGGATCATGGAAATAATTCCGCAATCTTTATTTAACGATACTGCATACAGACACATCACCTATTGCATTCATTATATAACTTTATTACTCTATCATTTCGGAAAGAACAATGCACTCTACGACCATAATATGGGTCAAAAGGCAGAAATTTACAATTACGTCGTAGAAAGTGATTGTTTTTTAAAAATTATGCCGGCTAGATATTAATTTTAATTGCTGATGGTGTCATAGTGTACCTCTTCTGTCGGTTTCATTCTATGCAAAAAAATGTTGCAAATTAAATATTAATAGGAATATACAAGAATCGTGCTGCATTTATAATACGATCTTCATTATGAACGATGTACTTCTTGGTATTTTAAGAACTGGAATAGATAAACATA
>NW_017138419.1:0-3773 GCF_001652005.2 Ceratina calcarata | reverse complement strand
ATATTAGATATTATCCATTAAAAATTCCTTGTGACTGAGAAAAACAGGTCGAACAATTTTATAAACCTTACCCTTCTGTAATTTTCTAAAAGCTCATTGCTTCAAATACTGGACACAGCTTTTCATTACATGTCTTCAATTTTTAGCAGAGATCTTATGGCTTATATAATCTTAAATCCGAAGTCTGTTGAACCGAGGGTTTACTGTAATAGCAGCATATCTTTATGAGTAACAGTGGATGAAGTTGTTGAGCAATAGGGATTGGTTATAAAGAAATCGATCAAACCAGACGAGAAGTTGATTCCCACGGAGAAGCAATTAATATCAATTAAATTGTATCGATCTAGACCAAGAGGAATCCATTTATTAAAGTAACTAGGTAGCGGTGGCTCGTCTTTGATCGCTCGCCATGCACTGACAACCGTTCGCAATTTAATTAATCGGTCAGGGAATCCAGAAATTGCGTGCGTGAAAACGAAACGCGCAAGAAGATCGAGAGGCTAAAGCAGGCTTCAGTTCCGCCGGCTGGAACGGTCACGCAATCGTTACGTCAGCTGAGGCAATCGGCGAGGATCTATTTGTCCTTTAATGGACCGTGCAATCACCGTTACTCGTTACTCTTCGCAAAGGGAACTCGATTTTTCTATGTCTTCTGCTCTATTAATTAGCTTTAATCAATAATGAAAGTAGGATCGTAGGTTGATACCATGTATCAGAAATTAATTATCTCTTTTGAGGTTAGCGAGGATCTATTTGTCCTTTAATGGACAGTGCATAAGCTATAAAAAGGGAACTCGATTTTTCTATGTCCTTAGCTCTATTAAATACTTCAAATCAATAAAAGAAATAGCGTCGTACTTCTTAGGTCTTAGAAATTGCCTATTTCATGAAAACGAGGGAAAAGGAAAGTCGTAATTTCTCAAACGTAAAATCGTCGGTTTAACAGGAATTTTATTTTTGATAATAGAAAATTATATATCCGAAGAACCGTTTAATTAATTCTATTATTCTCTATATTAATTAATTTTAATCAATAACGGAAGTAGCATACGTCTTTTAACTAAAACTAGGGAAGAGGAATTTACTCGTTTCCTCGAAGATAAAATCGTCGGTTTAACAGGATTTTTACTTTTGACGGTAGAAAGTCCTTACGTGCCCGTGGAGCTGTCTAATAATTATTTAAACGAGCAGCATGAAGGAGAAAAATTGCGGAAAACCCGTGACGGTGCCACACCATCCATTAAGCCTTCCCACTTGTTTCCCCATTATTATAGAGACACGTATAGCGTATCGTAAAAAGCTACTGCGTTCCTCTCTAAAATAAGTTTATTGTTTTTACTATCGTTGCGAAATTAACAGAATTATCGTCGTAAATTCCTGAATTCTTTCTAAACGAGAACTCCAGTAAGTCTCTTTTAGTTTAACATCGTTCAATCATCTCGTCGTAACTAAATGCAAATCCAAATATCCATGTTTGATAATCAAACAAGAAGGTATGATTATATCAACTTAACTCAGAGACCCAAAAAATTGTAAAACAAACTATTTTACAATAAAATACGACCTCAATCCATTCCTGATGTTTGGACTCATACCGAGTAGGATATATACCAAACCAACCTTTCCCATAAGAAGTAATGTGATTATATAATCCTACATTAATGGGGTTATAAAGTAATTTAAACACAAACAAAAAATGAGATTTTATTATAGATTCTAAATTTAAACTCTACTTAATACTAAAATACATAAAGAAATAACTCATATTCTATTCTGTAGAAGAAGAGTCCTCTTGGAATAAAACCTGACGTTTTGTTGTTCTTCCTTTTTCCGTCTTCTGTTGTTTTAAACTTTATTGCCTCCTGTCTTACGATTATATTTTGTTATATGATATCTTTACTTATACATATGATCAGTTAGTTAATAATACATCAACTCCGAATATAATTGATTATTATTTTAACTTTTCCTCTGATATAATTATACAATTTATATAAAAAAATAATTATACAATACTTATATAATTACTGTATATACTTCCCTCTCAATCTCCTCAATTTAAACAATTAATTTGAAAAGAAATAATCTTCAATAAACTGAACACAAATCTATCTGCACAGTATTTCGAATTTGTAATATAAGGACCAATAGTCCACACGGATTAAATAACGCGACACTATCTTCGTACTTGTGCTCAGTTTAATGTTTAACTCAAAACGTTACCATTTTTCACTTCATTCGTCGTTTCTACATATCACAGGTGTGTTCTATATAATTTATAATTATACATATATTTAATATTAGGAGGTCCCTTTAAAAGTCTCTCAAGCCTCAGATCTCAAACGGAAACGGAAACACTTGTGGTTCATCACTCTGTCAGTAACGATTTGCATTACCAACATTTGCCACAAGTTCGGTCGTAACATCCCCATCTGACGGTTCGCATAAGGAAGTTACAATTGCGGTTATGTTCTACAGTGTTTTCTCGTGGCTTTAAATAAAACAAGGATTCTAGCAATAATGATCAAATAAATCGTTAGAATTAAGTTGCGAGTTTCATTCAAGTTAAGTCGATTGAAAATGAACAACGTATTTAGATTACGTTCGTTCCGGTATCTCAACAGCCGCCGATTGCACTCTACGAAATTCGTGTTCGACGTAGAGAATAGGCAATTGTACGAAGATATCTTCCCCTCTATTTGCGAGTAAGCATTATTGTTTTACATATTCTGATTTACTTTCGACACCTAGACGTTAACCGTGGGATCTCTCATATAAAATCATCAGGCACGACGTGAACAAGTTATGGAGAAGCCCGCCTCAGGTCGTGTATGCAGGATTCGACCCGACCGCAGACAGTTTGCACATCGGCAATTTGTTAATTCTCATCAATCTGTTGCACTGGCAACGATGTGGCCATCAGGCGATCGTCCTGTTAGGTGGTGCGACAGGATTAATCGGTGACCCCAGCTACAGGAAAGTAGAACGCGTCGAAATCGAGCAAGTCGTGCTGCAAGACAACTTGTATTCCATTAGAAGAGACATTGAGCAAGTTATTAGGAACCATGAAATCTACTTTTGCAAACACCCTAATCGTTTGACTCCTATAAAAATTCTGAATAATTTGGAATGGTACAAAGACGCGAATCTGTTGGCTTTTATTAACCAGTTTGGCAGATATTTTCGTATGGGGACTATGCTTGGGAGAGCCTCTGTTCAAGCTCGATTGCAATCCGACAGTGGAATGAGCCTCACAGAATTTATGTATCCGCTCTTCCAAGGATACGACTGGCTTCACCTGCACCGTAATTTCGGTTGCAATTTCCAAGTCGGAGGCCAGGATCAGATGGGTAACATCGTGTCTGGCTACGATTTGATCACTAGGTATACAAAGAATCAGGTTTACGGATTGACACTGCCGCTGATCACAGCTGAGGGTGGGAAGAAATTCAGTAAATCAACGGGGAACGCGGTCTGGCTCTCCGCCCAGAAATCTTCCAGTTTCCAACTGTACCAGTACTTCATTAGAGCGGAAGATGCTGAAGTAGAGAACCTACTTCATTTCTTCACGTTCCTCCCCACTCGTCAGATCAAACGAATCATGCAGGAGCATGTACGGAAGCCGGAATTAAGGGTGGCGCAACAGACCCTCGCTGAGAACGTCACGTTGCTTGTTCACGGCGGTGAGTTCGACAAACGAAGTCCAGCGATTTTCAAATTAAAATTTTATTGTCTTATTTGGAATTAATTTTAGAGGAGGGTGTGACTGCGGC
>NW_017138418.1:0-370 GCF_001652005.2 Ceratina calcarata | reverse complement strand
GTATAAAATTATTCAAGAAAATCAATTGCCTACAGTGTTTACATTGAGGGTAAGAATAATCTATTTCATACATGCAGAGTTTTTAAGTTGAAAGAAAAACGTTCTGTTTCCCTCGTGTCCGAGACGGAATACAGACTCTTACTTTGCGAAACATTATTCACAAACAATATAATAATTATTACTCACCAGTAGCAGATATGATAAGCTTCTCTTCAGATGCAATAAACTTCTTATTGAAGCCCCTC
This sequence comes from Ceratina calcarata, assembly GCF_001652005.2. Lineage (NCBI taxonomy): Eukaryota > Metazoa > Arthropoda > Insecta > Hymenoptera > Apidae > Ceratina > Ceratina calcarata. The sequence goes on along the minus strand of NW_017138418.1, from coordinate 125 downwards.
AGATCACAGAACATTATTAAACATATAGACATTAATAAACAACACTGAATCACTCGACAATCAACAATTAAGTACTCATTGTTACAACGCAACGTGAGAACACTTCGCGCGACACTAGCTCCCTC
>NW_017138417.1:0-370 GCF_001652005.2 Ceratina calcarata | reverse complement strand
TTCTTATACTAATACAAATAGTATTTACTTTCTATTGTATTATAGATTTTGCCATTCGATGGCTTGCGAACGACACCAAAGAAACCCTACGAGGGCCAGGCACGAGCTAAGTTTAATTTCATCGCTCAGTCGAATCTCGAGTTGTCTTTAGCTAAAGGTAAATGCACATAATATCGTGCGATAATACAAATATTATGAAAATTGTTATATTTAAATAACGATTGATCGTTTCAGGAGAATATGTCGTTCTAACCAGAAGAGTTGACGAGAATTGGTATGAAGGACGTATCGGGAACCGAAAGGGAATATTCCCCATCTCTTACGTCGAGGTCATCACGGAACCTGGACATAGATCAGGTACAACAAATTC
>NW_017138416.1:0-370 GCF_001652005.2 Ceratina calcarata | reverse complement strand
GTCTCATTGTTACTCGTAAACGAACGAGTCTTAATGAAATCAATTATTAAAAAAATTGATGAAGGCCCAATTGTTTGATTTTTTTTTATTTATGTCCGGCGAAATCTGAAACAGAAAAAAGAAAATATTGTAAGTCTTATCTATCTACGGAATAACTTGATATTCGCATTAACGTGGGACAAGTTGGGTCTCCTTGTATTTTTTCGATCGGTTTCTTTCTTATCAATGGACAGTGAGCACGATTTTGCACTTACACGATAAAGACTCTATTATCAGCTAGTGATAGTTTCTTTACCTTCGAAGAGGAGAATAATAGTTAAAACAATTTAAAACGTTCTGTTTTATTTTTGCATAACTTTCTTCGATACGA
>NW_017138415.1:0-370 GCF_001652005.2 Ceratina calcarata | reverse complement strand
CCCTGTGTATTCGTAAAAATAAAGATTCTTCATGCCGATCGCTACACAATGCTCGATAAGACAACGACCGATCACAACGGAAACCGGATGTCCAACCAATCGCTCACTCGAATCATCCATGCACTAATGCATCAAGTGGCGCGAGTTTTGAATGTGGGGCAAACTCCTATCAAAGGAAGTAAAATAGGTCATATTTCCAATTTAATTCAATTATTCTTGTTGCTTCTTAAAAACACATAGCCTACGTTAGAATATTAGTAATTTGTGAAGTGCTAGCAATGGTTTCTCATGACGACGGACATGCTGCCACCTGACGGCCGCTACTGCGCCCGTTAAGATATCATTTATAAGTTGATTTAAAATATTCATT
>NW_017138414.1:0-370 GCF_001652005.2 Ceratina calcarata | reverse complement strand
GTCCAAATCCATATCTTATTATATTTCCATGCCATATTAATTAGATATAAGTAATATTAAAATTATGAAATTTGTGACGTCACAACAGGAGTTAGTGCTACCTCCTATATTTTTATGTTCTCCTGATACAAAGTCTGGTTTTCGATCAAAATTTTTACTCTTCGAGAATTCTTGGAAATGACGTCATCAGTAGGAGTTAGTGCTACCTCCTATCACATTATATTCTCCTGATACAAAGTCCAATTTTAGACAAAAATTTGTCATTTCGAGAATTCTTGAAAATGACGTCATCAATAGGAGTTAGTGCTACCTCCTATCACATTATATTCTCCTAATACAAAGTCCAATTTTAGACAAAAATTTGTCATTT
>NW_017138413.1:0-371 GCF_001652005.2 Ceratina calcarata | reverse complement strand
CTTAGTATTAAGCCGCGTGCACAGAGCGAGCGGTCGGCACCACCACGGCACCTATTGGTGGCTCGGCCGATCCGCCCGTTATAAGTTCAAAACGGGCAGAGCGCGACGGAGTCAGGAGACGCGCGCGTGACGTATCACCGGGGAGCGAGAGAGATAGAGNATTTTCGATAACGAGGAGTTCCGCGAATCGGTTTTCTCCCGTGACATAGAAGTGCGGCGCGATTAATTCCGTTTCCAGTTTCGGTGTCGGTTCAGTTTTGATCTCGAGTATCCCCGTGTTGAGGGAATCTAAGCGAAACGTTATAAAATAATCGGAGTTTGTCTCAAGTGTCGGAATTAAGAGTGCCAAAGTTTGAACTCGATCGACGAGT
>NW_017138412.1:0-370 GCF_001652005.2 Ceratina calcarata | reverse complement strand
GATAAATATTGTTTACAAATGCATAAGAATCTACGTGCAATCAACCATAAATGAGAGGTATTCAGAAAATCAGTAAAATTATCTTAATCGCTCGACTCCTTTCGGCCGACACGCGATCCCGCGTCTGATTAATTATCGACGTTTCCACTTCTTTTCCTCTGCGCCGTTGCCGTGTAACTAACAGTAGTTTCTTTCATGCTCTCCTCTCAATTCAGATCTTAACAGCGATCGTTTCTTCTCGCACGATCGACCGATAGCGATTTAACGACCCGTTTTTCTCCACGTCAATTTCTTTCTCCATATTTTCTTACAGCTTTTTGCTAATCTTTTAACTGCACACCGCATTCGCGTTAAACGAGTATAGAGCTTG
>NW_017138411.1:0-370 GCF_001652005.2 Ceratina calcarata | reverse complement strand
GTGATAATGGGCAGGAAAATTCCGCGCATATATGTATGAAGTTATAATGAAAATGGGTTAAATAATAATCTCAAAGTTGGTATTATTTCAAGTTTAAAACATTCAACAATAACACAAAGTTCTCTTATTATTGTATGTATATTTTATCATAAATGAAATTAGAATTTCGCCATTCAACATAACAATTCAAGGTGTAATAACTCTTTTAACAGTCTCGAAAAATTTTTAAAATATCGCATAGCGTTTTATTAATTTAATACCTAATAATTGTTAAAATTCGAATGCTTTGTCATTGTTTTTATTTAACGGTTCATAGAAATTTAAGCGAAATGATATTCTGGTCTGGTGAACTTTCAGAGCGGTCCACCGC
>NW_017138410.1:0-370 GCF_001652005.2 Ceratina calcarata | reverse complement strand
TTCTCCAAAGCACACACGCAGTAACCTTCCTCGTTGATAATCATACCGGACTGTTTGCGACACGGAACACAGACTTCTGTTTCATCCTTAGCCGACCCAGGCGGACAGATACAGTTTCCATATTCGTCAATAATTTCACCTTTCTCCACCGGACATACATTGGCTGTAACATAAAAGAATTCTTCCGTAAATTCTTTTCTACAAACAAGAAATAATAGAGGATATAAACAAATAGTACTGAACATACTTTTATCGCATCGAACGACCGCGTTTCCTCTGTATCCAGGAATACACTCGCAGATCATAGTCCTCACCGGAGACGTGTCAAGTACTTTGCAATCAGCATTTACTCCGCATGGTCCAATTTTCA
>NW_017138409.1:0-370 GCF_001652005.2 Ceratina calcarata | reverse complement strand
TGAGTGAATTTAATAGATGGAAGAAAAATTCAGATTTCCTTTATTCTTTGAAAATACGTGCTTGTTTGAGATGTCCGAGAATCTGAAAATATTGAAAATCCGACGAATTATTTGAAATCGTCGAGATCATCGAGTTCGTGTGGGATTCTGGAGTATCTTGAACTTTCTCGGTTATGTCGAAATTGTCGAAAATGTTCGGAATTCAAGAAGTAAAGAAAAATTCAAAAAGATAAAAGGCGCAGTCTAATTAGAATAATTGAGGCTGCTCAGATATGTGTAATCAGGTCCTTTTAGTCACCTCAACCGATACAAAACGGGAATACGAGCTGCAAGCGACGAAAAGGGCGTGTTCTTGCGCGCAATACGACTC
>NW_017138408.1:3658-7368 GCF_001652005.2 Ceratina calcarata | reverse complement strand
ATTCTATTTCCCGCACGTATGCACTATGATAAATATGAATTTGAGAATATATTCAAGTGTTTAATAGATGCAAGGAGTTATATAAGAAACGAAAAATTCATCGTTGTACCACCGCATAAAGAACATAAACTAAATGTAGCACGTTTATCAAAAATTTTACAATTTGTATTTCTAAAAAATGAAATTACTCTTTATGAAAGTAATAGGATCGAACCTCAGACCATAGACCAAACAAGAGAAATATTAAAAGAAAATCATGATAGTAAACTTGCAGGACATTACGGATTTAATAAGACATACTCTAAAATCAAACAGCAATATTATTGGGAACCTCTTAAAAAAGTAATAAGTTAATTTTCAAATCGCCTCTCCGATTTAATTTTAATATCGTCCGAAATAATAATAATCTCGGAACTGTATTGAGGTTCCGAGAAAGTCACCGCGATAATATAAAAACATAGATACACGAGCCGAGTTTCTTGCCGGCNTTAGACTTAAGTAGCTTGCCGAAACTCTGGAATCGTTGTTCTTGGCGTATGGTTTTCTCAGCGTGAGAAAATACGTTGAGTTTTTCCTGCGCCACAGGCTTGCCTGGGTGAATGCGAGAACAACGAACGCGACAGTAGGAAACAATAAATTATTGTAAGTCTAGACGGCGCGACGAACCCTTGAAGCGCTTAGGAACAGGAAGGACATTGTGTGTCGCCTAGGGCTCGACCAGTTCGAATGGTCGGAGCCAATTTATTTAAGCAATTCTAAGTGATTTGGGCTCGGGTTCGAAGCGTGTGCAAAACACGTGGCTGTGGACAGCGCTGTCTAGAGAAACGCGTATTTTGTAGTACTTAAGTTGTCACCGGATACGGCTGCGTAGCGAACGTTGGATTGTGGGAAAACTGTCTTAGGTATTGGGACAAATTGAGACTCAATAGCTGTCACAGTCAATTTATTACTTCCTCTTAGAAAGAAAATAGCATCGGTTCGGGTTCAGTCTAAACACGTGGCTGCTGACAACGTTGGCGCCCGCGGTGAACGAGGCCTGGGGGGTCCAGTTTGGGCCGCGGACCGCACAATGTTGGGGCCTAAGTGTTTGGGGGATGTCATTAGGAAGTAGATTGGTGCGGACTCCGCCTGGGCGTGGGAGTCCGAAATAAGGGCGTTCATCGACCGAGGGATTGGACGTTTTCCTGGGGATGATTTTAGAGAGGGAAAACGCGGTTCCCGGCGATCGTTAGCGTGGGAGGAGGCGGGTCTTAGGACCCAAATAAGTAGCGAGCGCGTCTTGGAGAACGGACTGTGCCTTTGAATTTTCTGACCGTTCACAGTTGTCAAGTTCAGTTAACAGTTCATCAGCTCAGTTTAGAAATTCAGTCTAATAGTTCTTTATACAGTCCAACCTAACAGTCTCAACGCGTCGCTACCAGCCAGCCAAACGGAAGAGATAATAAAGGAATTCAACGAACATTAGTGCTTTCTTCACTCTCCCTTCCCGATTCACTCGCAAACACTCGTGTGAGTGTTAACACAAAGTAATCGGCGTTTGTTTCCCGTGCCGGAGTTGATAGTGCCAAAGATTGAACTAGATCGACGAGTCATACCGAGTCGAGTTCCACGTGTCGAGTATTCCACCGTGCGGAACCCAAGTGCTGATGAATACATCACCATTACGAGTGTGACCTGCCTGGTGGAGGATATCAAGGTGGACCTCAGCCTTGGTGAATACATCACCATACGAGTGTGACCTGCCCGGTGGACTACGTGTCGTACGTTCAACCGTGCGGACCCCAATCGCTGGAGAACACAGCATCTCAGTGTAGGATACACTGCGGCGGCTCCAGCGTTGGTGAATACAGCACCTTGCGAGTGCGACCTGCACGGCGAAGAACACACCGTGTTCACAGTAAGAAGACGTACGTGAAGGAGCAGCCACCGTATTCGCGTGGTTTTCGAATGCGGGACGTGCTTGAGTCAGGTAACCCTGCACTTTCTTCTGCAGCTCATCACTCAACGGGTCTTAGCCCGGTCGATAGAATTCGGTTCCGTATAGAGCTGAGACTTGAGGTCCTACAGAGGCCTCCACCCTTACACAGTGCAACGAGGCGGTGGTCCCTTTTCGGAGTAATTCGAAAGACCGAAGCGGAGTGCGGAAAGCTTCCGAAGAATACAGTCCACTTAGCACGCTGCTGAACTGATTCAGCGTGCGGCTCTTAAGATTGACGTGAGCCCATATTGATTTCTGTGTACTTTTCACAGCGATCGTGATACTAGACGGCACGAGCGAGGAAGTTGGCGCCGCCGCTAGACGCGAGCGAAAACGGAGGACTCGAGGACGGCCCGCCGGACGCGGTCAATTCCCGGCTATCCCGGACGCAAAGAGATCCTCCAGGAAAGACGAACCAATTTAGAATAAACCAGGTTTCTTTTGTTTAAAGTTCTGATTCCGTTATTTCGAACACCCGTTCTCCCGGCCGAACCTCGTTAGGGTCGCCTATCCCTAACAGGAAGTAATGAAAAAAGACATTAGGAAGTATATCTCAGCTTGCCCATCGTGCCAGATAAATAAAACTAATTTTAAGCCAACAAAACAACCTATAGAAATCACAAGTACATCTGAACGACCCTTCGAAAGACTAGCTCTAGATATAGTAGGTCCACTACATTTAAGTGAATCAGGAAACGAATTTATCCTAACCATGCATCCGATCTGACAAAATACAGTTTCGCGGAAGCTATACCGAATCACGAAGCACTTACAGTCGCAAAAACATTAACGAAAACCATTACAAATTTTGGCATTCCTAAATCCACATTATCAGATCGTGATATGACAGATTTCATGTCCGAATTAATAAAAGATTTAACAAAATTATTCAAAACCAAACGCTTAACTACATCTCCGTACCATTCCCAGACAAACGGAGTCCTAGAACGTTCTCATTTAACCCTGAAGGATTATTTAAAACATTTTGTTCAACCTAATCAGACGGATTGGGACGAATATTTACAATTTGCCATGTTTAGTTACAATACATCCACTCATAAAACAACAAATTTCACACCTTATGAATTACTATCTGGGTTTGTTAAAAATTTGTATAAGTCGGAGGAGTCAGCATGAGATACATGCGCCTCCGCACGTAATGCATATGTACGGAAACTCAGTTCGGAGGAATTAACGGTCAGCTAATTCCTTGAGAAATTAAATAATTACGTGTACGCGAAAATCTTAAATAGAAAGTTCGGTTAAATCGATATTATTGTAGTTCGGGGATTAAGAAATTGTTGATCCATTTCTTATATTCCCCGAGCGGTGACTCATACGGGCGTGTATACGCCCTGAGTACGAATGCGAGCCAGTCGCGTATAGGAAAAAAGAGAGAGCCATATATCGGCAATCATACGCGTACCGCGACTTATTATTATTCCTAATCGGTGCGTCTACCGAGACACAGGTATTTCCAGCCGAATTTCCGAGAAGGTTCTCAGAATTCGCAAAGCAGATTAAAGCCGGGCAGACGTTGAGAAATCCATCTGCATTCCGGATTAAAATCAGCTGTTTGCTGAAATACTGTATCATTATCGGAGCTGCAGTAGATCGGTATAGATCTACTGCATTGAGAGGAATCCTCCCGCACCTTGACCGTATCGGAGTGATCTCGAAGGTGATCCTTCGGTCATCGCTCGAACGCGAGTTTCGCTGGTCAGAGCAGTGC
>NW_017138408.1:0-717 GCF_001652005.2 Ceratina calcarata | reverse complement strand
GGTGGAGGCAGATTGGCCCTAGCGAGAGGGTGGAGGCAGACTGGCCCTAGCGAGAGGGTGGCGACGAATGATGCCCGCGCGAGCGTGGTGGCGAGAGAGAGGATGCCCGCGCGAGGGCGGTGGTGAGAGGGAGAAAGGCGAAATAATCGGAGTCCATGTGAGGGCGGTGGTATGGGTGATTTTTCGACACCCATGCGGGGTGTTCTTCTTAGAGGTCGATCTTCTACATCAATAATTAAACAATTTTGTAGATGGCTATTCAATGTAGATAATTAGAACATTGCGTCGATTCCTTTGTGAAGAACGAGCGTTCGAGACGTTGCGTCGATTTCTTTCTTAAGGCCGAGCCATGCGGCTCTTGGGTTGCTTTCGCCGGAAAAATCCGGAAAAAACCCACGCCAACCCAGAAACAAAGGCCCGCAGGCCAACGTACTTTTTAACCGCTTGGGCCCAAGCACTCTTCGTTGGATCTTCAACGCGACAACATCGTGTGACCTTAGCGAGTTTTTCTTTGTGTCTCAGATCGAAACTTTTCTTTGTCGAATCGAGTGAACGTTTTATTTATCTAGTTTAAGTGCGAGTTACGTTATTGGATTTAGTTGAATAAGAGACGCTGTTATTATACGCGCCACTTGGGGTTTTTTATGCCGTCACGGCTTTTTCCCCAGCGAGCCAATAAACAATCAGTGATTTAGTGGCTCAACCGAGTGTACATCA
>NW_017138406.1:0-370 GCF_001652005.2 Ceratina calcarata | reverse complement strand
TAATAATGATAATAAAATAATAATAATAGACAGACTAGACAAGAAGAAAACAAAACTGTTCACAAATTAGAAACAAAACAGTAACGACAACTAGAAACAGACAAAGAAACAAAAGACAAAAACTTTTTAAAAACCCCCTCAAAGAACTTTTATCCAAACCAAAACTAACAAAATTACTTCAAATATACAGGATGTCCCAAAATATAAGTACGCAAAAATATAAAACAAAAAAGTGAAATAATACATACCAAGGAAAAGAACTCGTCTAGATTCTGCATCTCTTCGTAATTAACTTCAACAACTCGAACTGAACGAATGAGCCAGACTGAATCGCCGCGCAACCAGAACCAGACCTCCACCTTGTATATCC
>NW_017138405.1:0-370 GCF_001652005.2 Ceratina calcarata | reverse complement strand
GTAAAGAGAATGGTTGTTGTACGATGGAAAATAAATTATTTTTTATGTTATGAATTTGCATTCGTATTGCTTGTCATTCGTATGTATATTGATTCGTTGTAACAAAACTACCTTCCCTTACAGGCAAATATAAAATTGTAAAATGTTATAGAAACCTCCACTCTCCATTTTTAGTATCGCTACTTTCGAAATTAAGAATTTTCATGAATCTATGCAAACACGTGCTGCATTTATAACGATGCATAGGTTACGTGAACCGTGATTAGTGAAATTTCAGTAGCGCTCAACTATTATACACTGTCATAGATCCTGTTCATAGAAAAAATTAAACTCGCAGTTTATAATACTTTGTTACATAAATTACATAATT
>NW_017138404.1:0-370 GCF_001652005.2 Ceratina calcarata | reverse complement strand
CGGATCCGAGTCTATTTCCATTAGTTTTTGTTTGCAAATTCAAAAGTGGGGGGAGGCAGGGGCCAATGCGTTACGAAGATTGCACAGTGAAAATGACGTTTGGTTATGGGAGGAGCAGTTATACCATCCAGGTAAGTGACATGGATGTTCATAATGATCATTGTCCGAACAGCTTTCGTGTAGAGCGGTAGGACAATTTTCCTTTCTGTAGTTTTGCATTTGTGAAAGAATAGTGAGGAATAGTTCAACATGAGCGAGACTTTAAATTCCGCATCAAGTTCAATGAGCCTCAATGATATTTCTGTACTGCAACAGTATACAAATAAAATCGTAGAGGCCTTGGTGGACATTGGTGTAATGGAACAAACGA
>NW_017138403.1:0-370 GCF_001652005.2 Ceratina calcarata | reverse complement strand
TTGCTCGAATTGTAAGAGGAATGGCAAATCGGCGAAGCATTGCGTCACGAGCAGAAACTGCCCCTCATATGTGTCAGCGGTAAACCAGGTCCTCCTTAGAACAGATTACGGGCACTAGAACGATAATCAATAGCCGTGAGTTAAAAATCATGCAATTGAACATGAGGAAATCGCAAATAGTTTCCCTCGAGGCTGACGAATATATGGAACGGCAGCGTATTGACATCAAACTGGCGCAAGAACCATATAATGTAAGAGAGAAATTCATTGGATTCAGCCCTCGCGCGACAGTAGTGACCGGAGGCAAGGCTGGAAACCACGTTCAGTCCGGGATAGTAGTCCGCAATCCGCATGTAACGGTGATGAAAAT
>NW_017138401.1:0-370 GCF_001652005.2 Ceratina calcarata | reverse complement strand
TGAGCCGTTTGGCATAATCAATCTTTGCGGAATGATTTAAGAGGAACTCTGCTCCTAGAATCCCGTCGAAAGCGATCTGACAGTCGTCTTGTACGACGAAGAATGGGACTGGGTAGACAAGTATTGTGAGAATGACTCGTCCAAGTGTCAGGGATTGTCCATGCCCTATACCTTTGAGTAATGGTCGTACACTGGTATCGAGATGCGTAGTTGAGTTGACGAGCGAGTGTTTTATTAGATTGGCTTCCGCGCCGGTATCGATTAGGAATTGGGCTTGTCTCTTTGTTTCGGGCGAATATATCCTTGTATATGGCGTCACATCGATGTTATTACAATTAATCTCTAAGCTTCGAATATTTGGCGAAGAGCT
>NW_017138400.1:0-371 GCF_001652005.2 Ceratina calcarata | reverse complement strand
CGTAAACGACATCATCTCCGAGAATAGTGGGTGTTGTAGGCTGTATCGATGTGTCAGTTAGGATTTCATGAGCAGTAGATGAGTCCACATTCAATCTTTTACGTTTCGGAAGAATTGGTGTAGATGTGTGAACAGAATCGTTTANAGCGCGATACTTTTTACGAATAGAGTCGCTGGTCCTTGCAATTTCTTGAATTATTCTCTCACGATCTTCACTCTTGTCAATCATTGTGGATATAGTACACAAAATGTTACTGTATTTACTTGTAGTTACCTCGACAACACGTCGACGTGGATTAAACGTTTCATAGAATCACAAACGTGTTAAATCCTTTTCGATACCGACCGTTCTTTATTGAACTATCCTTGTC
>NW_017138399.1:0-370 GCF_001652005.2 Ceratina calcarata | reverse complement strand
ACGGGCATAAGGAAACAAAAATAGAAACAGTACTTTGTGAAAATATAAAAGTTTATTCAGTCCTCTTACAAACACTGAAACACAATTTAATCAATGACGAATCAATCTCTCTGCCTTCGATAGTCCATTAAGTTCGGCCAACTCAGGCACCGCGCACGTGATGATTTATTGTACCTCCTTCCCGACGCTGGATCGTTCGCATATGCCTCTATAAAGAATAAAAAACAGTTTCAAAATAATAAGAGTAAAGTACTGAAACTTGCACCACCGACATACATACAGGTGTTGATCCATTATTGCTCCTTGCCGACACCGAATCCTGTGCATATGCTCCTGTAAAAATTAAAAACGATTTTACAATCATAATGAG
>NW_017138398.1:0-371 GCF_001652005.2 Ceratina calcarata | reverse complement strand
TCCTGTAACAATATCCCATTGAATTTCACGATAAACGCGAACGCATCATCGTTGACTAGAGAGCGCGAAACGAAACGAGACGAATACCGACGAGCGGGAGACCCGAACAACGGAAAAAGGATAGAGGAATACTAGATGCGTCGCGAAAGAATTCAAATCACGAAAGAGAATTCGATACGATCGCNGGACGTTTCCCGCTTTCGCGACTGTCCGCCGGTGTCGCGGAGACGAGGATCGGCGTCACGACGTCTTTGAACGCCGCGGGGCAACGGTCGGATGTAGACTTGGACGTTCTCTCCTACGCGCTAGAACGGATTCGTCGAAGTTCGACCTCGGTCCCGTCTACGCGGCATCGGTTACTCTCAAAGGAC
>NW_017138397.1:7674-9615 GCF_001652005.2 Ceratina calcarata | reverse complement strand
CCGCTGCCCAGGTCTAGTAACGGCTACACGACGCTCCTCGTGATGCAGCATAAATTCATGAAATGGACCGAGGCACTGCCACTGCGACAGGCTACCGCCACGGCCATTACACGGGCATTTCGAGACATGATCGTACTACGGCACGGATGAACCGAGACGGTCATTTCCGACAACGGACGCCAGTTCATCAGCAAGGAGTTCACCGGCGCCCTCGAGGAATGGGGAGTAAGACACAAGCGGACCCCACCGTACACTCCCCAGTGTAATCCAGTGGAACGAACAAACCGCGTACTCAAAACGATGATTGCCGAGTACGTCGGCACGCAGCAGCGAAAATGGGACGAACACATCTCCGAGTTCGTTTTCGCGTACAACACCGCGACCTCGGAGGCCACTGGCTTCACCGGCGTACCTCAACCATGGACGGGAACTCATAGCTCCCGGTAGCCGGGGCGGCTACCGGCTGACAGCGACCACGACGGCAACACGAATCCAACGGATCCGGGACGCATACGACTTGGTGCGCTTAAACCAAGCCCGAGCCATTGCCAACCAGGCTCGGTACTACGACCAGCAACACCGGGGATGGGAGCCAAGGATCGGCGACCAGGTCTGGAAGCGGACGCACTACCTATCGAACAAAGCCGAGGCACGAAATGCCAAACTTGAACCACGCTATACCGGACCATTCCAAATCTATCGCCTACGCGGACCGAACATAGTAGATTTGCGAGCGCCTACGGGTGAGACCCACGAAACTGTCTACCTACAAGACCTGAAGCGGTATTGGCCCTCGATGCCCAGACCTGATACGGCCCCTAGTAATCCGGCGCGCCATTCACACTGCAGTAATGGATCGGACGCAAAGAAGAAGAGAGAAGACAAGAGTAACCGTCCCGGCAGCCCGGCTACCACGGGCCGAGTTGGCAACGCCGGCACCCCCGCCGAGGCCGACACCACCGCCGGAACGGCCGCGCGGCCCGACGGCCCAACGGCGACCCCCGGCCACCGTCTTAGCCGCCGCCGCGGAAGGGCGCGCCAGCCAGTACCACCGCGGCCGGCGCAACAGCAACGGCCACCACCACGACCAACGCACGAGACACCGAGCCGGCCACTCCGGCGCGTGGCCCTACCGGACGGAGGCGAAATCGAAGTGCCGGTTGGTAGGAGGAAGTGGCGGATGAGGCGGCACGGCCAAGTTCGCATCCTGCGATTCAGCCCGGACTGGGAGGTCCGGTCCGCAGGAGCCTGGAAGGTGGACCCGTAAGTAAATCGTCCGCTATATCTACGACCCTCGACCCCCGCCCCGGAGAAGGAGGGGGGTGTGACGGAGCATATTTCCTCCGTCCCCGCGTGAACACGCAACCGGCCCGACGCGGCGAGCTCTTGGAGCGGACGCTAGGCGGCGTCGTCCGAGACGGCCTTCGCGCGGCCGAGATACGACGCGGCGAGACTCCCGACGCCACCACTAGGCGGCGCCGATCAGGAAGCCTTCTCGCAACCGCGATTGCGACGCGTGCCTTAATAAGGGCGGCCCGAACCGACGGTAAGCACTTCGATTACTGTGTCAGGCAGCTGAACACACGTCCAAGTAAGTAATCAAGTCAGCCGGTGGTGTGGGCGAGCCCATCGGTGTAGGGATACGAGGCCCTCCGCACTTAGTATATAAGTGATTTTTGCGAAACCTCTGCTTGAGGGAAGGAACCTCCAATCGAGAGGCTGTGCCTTCCGCAAGTAGTGGTACCCGGCTCTCGTCACTAGTATTAGTGACAAGAGCAACTCACGGCCACCCGGCTACCATTCTGGTAAAGCCTTCGACGGGTGTTAGAAGCACGGGTAATACACGCTATCACGTCGGATAGCGGTGTCTGATAGAGACTCGGCCCGCTTCACGGGCACTATCCGAACGATCTGGCATTGGCCAGATCCCGCGTTACGTCG
>NW_017138397.1:3445-5599 GCF_001652005.2 Ceratina calcarata | reverse complement strand
CCAGAGCCGACACGTGACCCCGCCTTCTCCTTCGCGAGACCGATAGAGATAGAGTCACCGCGTTAGTTCCGATAGGCATCGAGTCCATTAGTACTAAGCCTAGTCATACTCTAGTAGCTAAGCCGCGCCGCGAATAAACCGCGTTAGTAATAAGTCTTGTTATTTGTAGAGGCCCAGTGGCAAGGCCACCCGCCGGACCTTCCGCGCCACCTGCCGCCTCATCCGGACATCAGGATTGATGAATAAATCGAGTAGTGTTAATTCGCCTTGTTCATTTGCAAACCTACCTTTAGCTTTAAGACGCGTTCTCTAGAGCGAGCGGTCGGCACTACCACGGCACCTATTGGTGGCTCGGCCGAACCGCCCGTTACAAAACTCTCGTTATTGAATAAGCTCACCGTCGCATTTCCAGCATCCTAACCTTTTCAGAACGTCTTGATGTCAACAAGTCAACGACGATCCTAACCTCAAACGTCATTTACGGTCACAATGGAGTCGCGAAGCAGTGACAACTATTTCACGCGCCACCTTGACTTTGCTATGCACATGCGCACTCCTCACTATTGGCTATGTACTCCCTATTAATTACGATAACAAATTGAAAAGAGTCGTTGACGCTCGATTTCCAGTTCGATTTACCTCAGGCAACTATTTCATCTTTCACGAAGCAAGCGAGGTCTTCAATGACAATTATTTCCAGGGTAATACTACGACGCGGAGACTATGGCGTTACTAGGCGCCTGCGCGTAACATATCAACTCTATTCCCCACAAACATTAGACACAAAGTTCGCCAATAATCAATTAATTCACACGAATTTCCGTCTCATACGTTGAATTAAACAAGGGAAAAGGCCTCTGATGAGCCATAAACAAGAATTGAGTGTTCAAAGTTACTATTAGTCAAAGAGAAGCTATAAGGTGGACACCGTGACGTCACAACACGCACGCGCACTACCTTTCTTCGTCACTTCGATCTTTTATCCTAGAAATAATGAGAGTATAAAGGAATCCCGTAATTTCACGATCACGAACACCTTCCCCAATGACTCTGTTACCGCAGGGTACTCCGTTTCCTCAACGTTTCCCTCTTTCCTTGGTGGAATCCGTTCCGAAGCCTCGAGACAATGGAAAGATGGCGTCGCTCGACGCTTGCACGTGCACCCAGAGCAAAGATTCACTGTTTTCCAGGAATTCCGGCCTAATTCCGCCGGAATTTTTCACTCTTCACATTCACTATCACTGTCACTAACGATATGAACAGAATTCGCGATTCGCGCACACGGATTTTCGCGAAGAACTCGATCTCAAGCGGGAGCGACTCACGACACGTCCGACTCAGTCGCCGCCATCTTGGGACCCCTAATACTAAGGAGGTACTGATGAGGCGGCAGGTGGCGCGGAAGGTCCGGCGGGTGGCCTTGCCACTGGGCCTCTACAAATAAGAAGACTTATTGCTATACGCGGATTATACTCGCGGCGCGACTTATTCTAGACGCGTTAGACTCTAAACACTGTCGTATTACTCGAACTATCACTAAGAGACTCGATGTCTACCGCACTAACGGAAAGGGGACTCTATGTCTATCGAGCTACGCAAACTACCGTAAGAGACTCTGTCTATCGGGTTACGCGAAGGAGAAGGCGGGGTCACGCTTCGACTCTGGCGCGTAATTTAAATCTAAACTTAGGTTCTAAATGACATTTAATGTAACGCGGGATCTGGCCAGTGCCAGATCGTTCGTGGTTCAATATAGTGCCCGTGAAGCGGGCTGTGGCTTTAATAGACACCGCTATCCAGATTGATAGCGGGCTTTATCCGTGCCTCTAACACCCGTATAGGCTTTACCGAAATGGTAGCCGGGTGGCCTCGAGTCGCTCTTGTCACTAATAATAGTGACGAGAGCCATATACCAACGCTTGCGGAAGGCACAGCACGATCGGAGGATCCTTCCCTCAAGCAGAGGTTTTGCAAAAATCACTTATTCTACTAAGTGCGGAGGGCCTCGTATCCCTATACCGATGGGCTCGCCCACACCATCGGCTGACTCGATTACTTATTTTGTAGTGCGTCAGATAGGCTGGCCGCAGTAATCGAAGTGCTCATCACCGGTTTGGGGCGCCCTTATTGAGGCGCGTGTCGCATTCGTGGTTG
>NW_017138397.1:0-2160 GCF_001652005.2 Ceratina calcarata | reverse complement strand
CCAGAGCCGACACGTGACCCCGCCTTCTCCTTCGCGAGACCGATAGAGATAGAGTCACCGCGTTAGTTCCGATAGGCATCGAGTCCATTAGTACTAAGCCTAGTCATACTCTAGTAGCTAAGCCGCGCCGCGAATAAACCGCGTTAGTAATAAGTCTTGTTATTTGTAGAGGCCCAGTGGCAAGGCCACCCGCCGGACCTTCCGCGCCACCTGCCGCCTCATCCGGACATCAGGATTGATGAATAAATCGAGTAGTGTTAATTCGCCTTGTTCATTTGCAAACCTACCTTTAGCTTTAAGACGCGTTCTCTAGAGCGAGCGGTCGGCACCACCACGGCACCTATCGGTGGCTCGGCCGAACCGCCCGTTACAGACTCATGCCGGTCTGTCGCCGACCGGCATTTTCTTGGTTCTTCTTACTGGCGGCTCTGTCGATGCGCGATTAGAAAGGCATCGACTTCGCGCACCGTCGAAATTATTCTCGAACAGACACATTATAATAATAATAGGGTCTCGCACGCTCGAACGTCTAGATACTCTGGCGAACTCTCGAACGCTAGAAGTCTCGGCGTACAGAGAGAGAAAATAAGAGACGCTGAGAGAGAGAGCAGCAGTAGCAGCGGATCGTGTGGAAGAGATCGAACGAATGACTGGCGACGATCAACGATCGGCTCGCGTACGTCGGCGCTCGTCTTCTTCCTCGCTCGACATCGGGATGGAGAATGCATAACGTATAAAAAAAATGTGTATATCACATTATGAGAGCTGACGAAGCGGCATCGCACGAATCGAAATGGTCGTCCGAGAGAGTGGTGAGTGGATAAATATATATGGACACCGTAAGATCAAAGAAACAGGATCGTTCGAGCGCTGCAACGGCGGCGACGACGACGAACCTGCGTGAGTGCGTCAACTCTCTCCGTGGCTGAGGCGAGTCGTGATTGTTAGCTACGGCGTAACAGCGACAGCACCACGGTGAGAAACGATTCACCGCTTCGTCGTCGTTCAGTCGTCGTAGTCGTTCGTCGCGATGCGATGTTTCTGAACGAGGATGTTGAACGCGTGCATGCTGCACGTGGAAAGAAAGTGAGAAGAGGTACGTTTCGCGTGTGCGTAAGACACCACGGAGACGCTCGCGGTCCTGCGCGAGTTCTTCGCGACCAGCATGAGTCCTGTGCGTGTGTGCAGTCTGTCGAATCAATCTTTGACTTGAATACACCACCGACCGCTCGTGAAAGAACCGCTCCGCGAGGCCGTCTCCTGCGGTTCGCCGCACGCGTACTATCTCTCCCTCTGTCCTGCCCACGTGCACGTGTCTTTTGAACGAGATCCGGAGCCGATAGCAGCCACGGACCCGCGTGAGTGTGTCACAGCGGCGGCCAGCATCAAGTCGCGCGTGTTTCTCGAACTAGTTAAGGTAATAGTTTAACATGGAACACTCCGTCGACCGAACACACCGCGCGCGTACCAGCGCTCCGCGTGCTCTGTCAACGAGAACGGATCGTCCTCGTTGCTGCTTCTTCCCTATGCCTCGGGAGCGTGCTTCTGGGTATCGGTTTCACTGCAAACCAAGCACCCCGTTACGGGCTGCGGCAGAAAGAGTAACACAAGAGTTTGCATAACGAATTTTCAAATATACGATTAAGTAGGATAGGTAGGCGGGTTTAAACCCTGGAGTGCTCAGGGGAGTGCGGGGCCGCGGGGACATACGGTGGAGTGCGGGATGTGCATCGAGGGGGGACGCGCACCTATGCGACCTTCATAGTGTGCGGGGAGAGGGATCACGGACGTACGCGGGCCTTAACGCGGTTTACGGGGAAGAGGGGATCATCGCGATCTCCAACAAATCGCAGATTTTGCGAATTCCTCTCGCGGTGCGCAGGAGAGGGTTCGCGATCGTGTGCAAAGCGTAGTGCGGAAGAAGAAGGATCGCGAACGTATTGCGAAGCCTAACTGTGAGAAGAGGAGAGGGAGCATCACCGCACGCGACCAACAATACATGATAAGATGTCTATGCAGGAGAGGGATCGCGACCGTATGCAAAGCCTAGTGCGGAAGAAGCACGGAAAGCAGGTGTTAACGCAATAAATAATCTCGGATTTTCTTAAAAAACATATATCAATTTATTTTTTAAAAAAACGTGTGGGGAATATTGATAGG
>NW_017138396.1:0-370 GCF_001652005.2 Ceratina calcarata | reverse complement strand
TCCGTCGGAAATGCGTCCTTGACACCCGATGTCCACAAATATAAAATTATATTCAGCGTCCACCATCGCGAATAGGACGATGCTGCAATATCCTTTGTAATTGAAGTAATCGGAACCTCCATCGATTTTACACAATTACGTGCTTTCTATCGATGGCTTCAATTGCAAGTGGAAAATCTCACATTTCTTCAAATTTCGTGGAGATCGCCAACCATTCATCTTCAGTGGATGACATCTGTAATTAGAAATATACAAGTTTTTACTTGGAATGGAACGGAAAAAATTGAAGGCGAGCGAATAGGTGAACATATACATAAACGAACGAACGAATAGGATAACATTACGATGATATGATATGTACTACACGTAC
>NW_017138395.1:0-370 GCF_001652005.2 Ceratina calcarata | reverse complement strand
GCAAACGGCGCTTCATTCGGCTCAAGGGCACATTTGACCGCCTTATCCAGCTAGGGCCTAGCTGCTAGGCCCTTTGACAAGCA
Source organism: Ceratina calcarata (assembly GCF_001652005.2). Lineage (NCBI taxonomy): Eukaryota > Metazoa > Arthropoda > Insecta > Hymenoptera > Apidae > Ceratina > Ceratina calcarata. Next base: position 287 of record NW_017138395.1, on the reverse strand, counting down.
ATGAGATTATGGGAATGAAAATAAAGCAGTAATAAGCAAGATGCTATGCGTGAAGATGATAATACAGCTAGCAGATAAAGCACCAGAGTGGTTTAGAAAAGAAGATGCCAATAGAATTATAAGAGAAATAACAAAAAATTCTAAAATACACATTCCTTTCATGATTAATCCAAAAAATTCTCAGTTAGAAAATTAAAAAGCATAATTTTTATTTGATTTAGCATAATAGCGTAGTATATTATATGCATAGAATTATTTCAGACATTTTACTATACTTTACTTACTAC
>NW_017138394.1:0-370 GCF_001652005.2 Ceratina calcarata | reverse complement strand
GTGTACTTAACGTCGCATCGTGCTAAGCGCGTAGCCTGCTGCGACTATTAGATCTCTCGGTTTTGGGAATAGGGTACACGAGGGTGTTGCGGGTGCTTTTAATTAGATGACTGAATTATCCACGCGGCTAGTAACAGGACACTTGGTTGCGAGAGGAAGCGGTCGTTAAAGCGTACGGCCAAATGAACCGTTCGCGAAACTGATTTTACATGATTTTGCTCGAATGCAAATACCAAAGCTGGTTGTGTAGCTACATCCGGGTTTTCAAATGTGGTTACGTGTTTCGGGAAGTTTTATTTCTAGTTGTAAATTTTAATTTGCGGTGACCAGAAAACCGAACAGAGATACCCATACAAATAATGTTAGAATT
>NW_017138393.1:0-370 GCF_001652005.2 Ceratina calcarata | reverse complement strand
ATCGGACATACTTTCGCGTTAGTTAACATTGGGTTTGATTGATACGACTGTTCGGTTGCCGTTGCTCGAGTTATTTTTGTGAGACAAAGTTTAATGAAGTTTATGTTTGTAATTTTTCAATCTTTATTATTTCTCGATCATTTTTCGTAGAGCGGTCTAGTAGCATTATATATGTCGAAGCCGCTACGGGATAGGATTATTGAGTATTAATATTTGAAACGGGCGAATAATGATATTTGTATCGGCGAACGTGGTGGACGATGGATCATTCGACGATTGACTTTCTTTATTTGGTCCTTTGTCGTGTAAAGATTATACAATTGCAGAGGAATCGTGATAATAATAATTATTGACGAGTCGAGTGAGCCGA
>NW_017138392.1:0-370 GCF_001652005.2 Ceratina calcarata | reverse complement strand
CGTTTTGTTATTTGGGACATGGATCAGGATGTATTCTTTTTAATTGTTCCTCTTGCGATTCAGGCTTGGGGATGTTTGTTTCATTATTATTGTATGCAACGTGAGTATATTTGCTGTTTGTGTGTGGTATTTTTGTTATTTTTAGTATATCTAATTTTCTTTATTATTTAGTTTCTTATTCTAATTTTTCTGATTTTTAGATCTGCAGAGGATTATTTTTGAGCGACGTGGGCTCTTCGTTTGTGTGCCGTTTATTCAATCAGCGGATTGCGGATGTTTTTGTCATAGGGTATTGCGATTTGTCTGTAATTTTTGTATAGTTTGCATGGCGGATGTTGTTCCGAGGCATAGTTTTGATCGTGTTTTTAGT
>NW_017138391.1:0-370 GCF_001652005.2 Ceratina calcarata | reverse complement strand
TATCCGATCTTAAATACTTTAAACATTGGTCATTTAATCAAGGATCGTGAAATAAAAATGCTAATATTCGATTCTATTTATTTATTAATCAGAACTATACATTTCTACAATGAATTAGATTCGAAACAGAAGAAATTCATTTCAATAGAAGTCCGTTCAGACAATGTTATGTTTTGAGTTTCGGTTCGGTAGCGTCACTGAACAAAGTAATGCGTGATCGCTGCTTTAGATCATATTTGGTGAAGGATTGCGAAATAAAAATTCTGTGATTCATTTCTATTAATTTATTAATCAGAATTTAGTAATCAGTGTACAATTTAAAATACAGAGATTCTTAAACTAGATCGTAGTTCTTCGCTTGGTACCGTTT
>NW_017138390.1:0-370 GCF_001652005.2 Ceratina calcarata | reverse complement strand
CTGAAGTAGCCTTTCTAATTAAAGGAGTCGGACTCTATCGATGAGATTCTGCATTGTGCCTTCCATCAATTGTTCCAAATGCGTGTGGAAAATCCCGTATCTCCTCAAATTTTTTGGAGATTGTCAGCAGTTTCGCCTTCAGTGGATGGCATCTGTAATTAGAAATACTCAAATTCTTACTTGGTATTAAACCGAAATATTATGGTCCAACTAGAATGAAAGAAAATTTTCTTCGTGTGCTCACTACACACGGAGACTAGGAGTGGATAGTTGTAGAATGTGGAGTATTGAATTGTAGTTGTGATGTATAATATTAAAATGTATTTTCAACACTGTACATTTAAATCTCGGTCTATCTAAAGTATGTAAA
>NW_017138389.1:0-370 GCF_001652005.2 Ceratina calcarata | reverse complement strand
ATAATTTCATTAATTATTTCAGTGTAATTAAACAATGGCATACATATTAAGTATTGATTTTATGTTATTGATATCGTTGACATAATTGTTGTGTTCATTATTTATAAAAGTATTTGAATTGTATGCAAATAAGCAACATATTGCACCCTGACGTATAATCAATATCAAATATTTCTTTATACCTTCATGCACCTTTATTTTATTTAAGCCTATTTTATTTAAGATATAGATCTTAAAGAAATGATTTTCAATGAAGGAGATTCCGCTCGTCGTGGAAGTGTGAACGGCAGTTCTATTCATGTCTCAAGTGCCACATGTTTGACAATACTTCTGAAATATTTATGAGGCGTTTATACCCGTAACTGCAATC
>NW_017138388.1:0-370 GCF_001652005.2 Ceratina calcarata | reverse complement strand
GATTTGGAGAGCGAGGAGGAGGATTAGGAGCTGACGGGAGGAGTGGATCATGCAGTGCTTGCGGATTGCTGCTTTTTTCAATCAGGGAGACTGGAGCGCTTTTCTTATTTTTTCTTTTTACTACTTTGGACCATGTTTCGACAGGTTGGTGAGGGGAGTTTAAATTTTGAGCACAAAGGGGATTAGGATAGTTTGCATTGACAGCATTTATTGGGGTGGTTGTAGACTGGTAATTTATAGAGGTTGGTTGTGCTTTTTCATTGTTATTATTGACTAGACCAAGCATCTCTGATTTTAACTCGCGGATTTTACTGTCTGTTAGAAATTCGGGATTTCATTCTAAGAATACGCGATGCGTTTCGAGGAAATT
>NW_017138387.1:5966-6489 GCF_001652005.2 Ceratina calcarata | reverse complement strand
ACAACTTTTTCGCTAAGGAAAATGTTGTTCAAAATTACGTCAGGAATCTCCTATTTCAATATTTTACACTAGTTTTAGGACACTCTGTATAATTTGGATACTATAATAAGGGAGAATCGTAATAGAAATTGCATTTTTATTTGATCATGCTCTACTTAACTTCTCGCTGGTTTATTCGAACGTATATCTTTCGAACCGTGTCTGGAGATTCATCGAGATCAGTGCGCGAAGTTTCGTTTTATATGGGCCAGATACCCGTGATGAATGACAGGAAGTGAAAGAGAGAGGATACACGCAGGCAGTGATACGAGCCGTGTGTAGTCAGACATCGTTCGCGGGCAATGCATCAAACGCTGCACCACTTGCATCTGCTGCTACTCGCAATACACTTTAGTAAATATTCCCAACTGAAAGACTGACGAGGTTCCCTCGAATCGTGGATGTCTCTATTTTCACAAACAACTTTTCATAAAAATTTTTCCATTTTGTTGTTTGATATAATTCTTTCAATTATATGGTTTAA
>NW_017138387.1:3118-4044 GCF_001652005.2 Ceratina calcarata | reverse complement strand
CTATGAAGAAGTAATACAAGCTATTCAAAACTATCCAAGTGAACAGCACTGTAAAATGTATTTTTCATCATAGAAACATAAATCCTTGTTATCATTGACTATAATCAAATTGTTAATAAGAAGTGTAATAGCAACAGTAAGTAATACAAGTGAAACACAACGTTGAATATTGAATAATATTTAATCTATTAATATACAGGGTGAGGCACTTAAAACAGACCACCTTGAATAACTTGGCTCTTATTGGTGACAGGAAAAAATGCATCTGGTCTAAATATAATTAGATTAACATACGAATTGATCTGACTTGCACTTTTAGTAACCGAATAATAAGATCTCTTAGTAATAACAAGAGATATTTGTCTAGTTAGTCTAGTACATGTAAAGGGGAACATACATGACAATTATAAACAAAGTATTATTGAGTTACTTTTTTAATAGTCATAATAACATTTTAATGCAATACATGTAATTTGTCATTGAAAAAATGTTGCTTTATGTCTAAAGGCATGTGAAAAAACGTAAAATAAGAAGAATATAAGAAACGAAAACTGATTGAACTACATGTGACTGTTGGTGACAGTGAGACGAGTAGGACTGAAAGAGAATATAATGGGAGCGTGACACGCATTGTTGGAATGATTGCGGTGTAAACTGTCCACGTCGGGATGGGACGGCGGCGACGAGATTAAAATCGCGATGCGTCGGGTCCATTCGATAGTCGCCCTTTTACCATTTGCCGCGATTAACCCGCGGCTCGGCCAGTAATCAAACTTTTAATTAATTCAACACCTGTTCAAACGCCGGGCTTATAGGCTCGATCAATTCTCTCTAATTACCAAACTGCGGTTTTAGGGTTGTACGAACCCTTAAATAAACGTAATAACGAAGCATTGACATTTTTACAGTTAGTAGATACTAGAATA
>NW_017138387.1:0-1134 GCF_001652005.2 Ceratina calcarata | reverse complement strand
GCTAGTGGTCATGAGTCTTGCATATGAACACTGAATTGTGATCCACTAGTAAGGAGAAATGGTCCCAAGGAGCATGTATATTCCAATGGTAATGAAAGGGTTAATAATTATGTAGGACGATGAAATAATCGCTCTTAATATAGTAAATTCTGTGCAGAATACCCTAAACATATTTTAAGAAAAACACTTTTATTCATCTTGACTGCTGCCCCTACTTGTCCTATCCCTAGTATTTCTGTTCTTCGTTTCAACTACTTTTTGTATATCTATAGAATTTCTTACTAACGTTTACCTCCTAAACCTCAGATATTCTAATTCTAATAGTCCATGCTAAATCTCATTATCCTAATTATCATAAATTTTTATTTCAGCCACATAAGGCTTATAAATGGACTTAATTTACAAATTCCTCCTTAACTCCATTCATTCTTCCACATCCTAGTTCTGTGTACCTCCATAGACCCTCGTACTAACGTTTACTTATTTAATATAAACCATGTATCTTACCAGATATTCTAATCATTTAAAATTATATAAAAAATTACCCAGTTTAAAGAATGTACATAGTTTATTGAAACTATTTATTGCATGATTTATTACATAACTTGCAAATCATATAAAAATAACAAAATTTGTTTTGGACTCTGATTAACACGAAATCTATCAGTTAGATTAAAATCATGCTTGAACGAACGAAGGTTGGGTTTGAGCCGAGGAAAAAAGTTTTTGATTAACCAAAGTGGCTACAGCAAGGGTTCTGGTTTATATTCGAGGCTCATCGAGTGCGTTCGATATTTCATCGCTACTTCAGAATTCCTTTACTCTGTCCCTGGCACCCAGCTCCAAGATTCTGATACGCTTGCACTGAGACAGTATAACAGATTACAGCCTCACGAAGACGAACTCTACCCTTCACAAATTATTTATGATCCATCCTGTCATAGTAGAGAATAGTATTTTATTTCTCAGTACATTCAGAAATAATTCATGGATAGTACGATTGGAATAAAGATAAGGTAAATGTCCCAATTTCTATTCACTGGCTTAAGATTGTACATAAAATTACAGAAAAAAAAGGCAGTGAGTAAAAATTTTCTTAGTTGTTAAAAGAAATTTGAATATTTAATCACATTT
>NW_017138386.1:0-371 GCF_001652005.2 Ceratina calcarata | reverse complement strand
TATGTATTCTATTTTGATGTAGAAATTAGACATAGATAAAGGGTCAGCTCTATCAGGAATAATTGTCTAGCCAGAATATAAGATCCATGGAACGTTCAATGATTAATACCTAGCAGGATTAATTCGGTTTGGTTAGGTAGCCTGGGGGCTCCGATTAATACGAACTCCCGTATCTTGATACACCTGCGTCCCAATGCTGCTGCCTCGCTTGCCTGTCATTCTTTATTTATTCATTTATCCGTTTCGTTATCTATTCACTCGCGAGATTTATTCATATTTGCATCGCACGAAAGCACACTCGCTGATTTCAATTACAATTCATATAACATCAATTGTTGAAATTCTACTAAATTAATTTATGAGGATTTTAT
>NW_017138385.1:0-371 GCF_001652005.2 Ceratina calcarata | reverse complement strand
CAAGGGCTGTCCCTACTTAAAGCTAGCCCTCTCACAAAAACTATCATTACAAAACGATAGGAAAAAATGTGGGAAATAAAATAGCATTGCTAGCTTCTACAGTGAAGAAAGATATTTCATATGCGCGAGCGATGAAGTCAAGGAACCGGACTGAGATTATAGGTTCCGATCAACCAGTCAATGATTCTCAGACGCAACAGTATCAACCTTGGCAATACGCGTCTAATATGGATCAGAACGTGCACGAGATCATCAACACATAGGGGACCAGCCATTCATTCACCGGATTGGGTAACCAACTTTAAAAGTGAAATACTTATCTCACTTAAAGAACAGTTAAAACCAATAATAGCGAAAATGAATGACAATTC
>NW_017138384.1:0-371 GCF_001652005.2 Ceratina calcarata | reverse complement strand
CGCTCGTTTGTTCGAATTTAATTCCAGCGAAATTTGAATCTGCTATCTTTTTCAATTCACAAAAAATATTTGTTAATTACTGAAAGATGCATACACATATATGTATCTGTATACATACATACATACATACATAATGCTCGAACGCAACTGTATTTTGAGCTTTCGTAATTGCGTGTCTGTGTATTCGTTATTCGACAGCAACGTATTAATTATTTTGACGAGTTACGTTTCACGGAACGGAAGAGCTTTGTCGAGATGCTAGATGAGTAATCGAATATTCACGCTGTACCGGAAACACATTTGTTCGTATGAAACCATGTATGGAAATTGAAAATGATCTATGATCATTAACACTAAATGATCATTAACGT
>NW_017138383.1:0-371 GCF_001652005.2 Ceratina calcarata | reverse complement strand
ATCAAAATAGCACATAAATAATTCCATAAATCAATAAATATATATCAAAATTTAAAGGTGCAGCCATTAAATTTTCTATAAAAGTCGGAACAAACTTTCTTCTTAAACCTCTGAACGATAATTAAATAATTCCTTGTAATACCGATTCACAGTTCTTCTACTGGTATCTGTCCTTCCTCAATTTCTATACTTTTTTCTGTATTGCTTAACACAAATAAATAATAATAACTGTTGCAGCGCGTTAAGTACTGTGGATTCGAATGACCTTTTTGGATCCCTCCAGAAAGCTTTGGACGAGAGTGAGATTAAATGGAAACAGCCCGTGCAAGTTATAATGCATAACTGGGTGGAATATTCCGGATTTCCGATGT
>NW_017138382.1:0-371 GCF_001652005.2 Ceratina calcarata | reverse complement strand
GCACAAAGACGGAGCGGCTCGTCGGCACGTCCGCACCGCACGACGGTTCGAGGCCGACCCCATGATGGTGATCCTTGCTCGAACGTTTAGCGAGGATAATCGCCTTATGATCTCGATCAGTGCCCGAAACGTTTGGCGAAAGGCTTTCGTTTATGGCAGCTCTCAATCTCGATCAATATCCAAAACGATGTCACAATCGATTTCGATCACTAGCCGAAACGAAACTGAACAGATTAGCCGAAACGACGCTAATACTGCCCGGCGACAAACGCTTCGGAGTCAGGAAACATGCTGATTGGTTTCCCTTATGAGTTCCTCCAATCGGCGTGTCCTCCCTTAAGACCGAGTCAAGGCCCCACCCATCTCAAACA
>NW_017138381.1:0-371 GCF_001652005.2 Ceratina calcarata | reverse complement strand
AATTTGGCAAATCGTATCAAAGAACGGCGTAAGAATACATGGTAATGGTTCTTTTTGTTGTAACATTTCGCCGATTAAAGATGCCATACTATTATGATTTATCGCAGTAAAGTTCACGATAGTGAAGTTTCATTATTCAGTCATCCGCATAAAGAAACGTATCACGTATAAGAAGACAATAGGGATAGATTTCAAAGTCAATACTTCCAGTATGAAACGTACTTTCTAGTTTTACACAGGTAATTTGCTTTGATAACGGTATCTGCATAGAACATTTCATATTATTTTCCATATTTTTCATCTTGAGTCAATTCACTTTCAGTTGCATTCGAGTCTTTGTTTCATTAAATAAATTAAAACTTGCTTAAAAT
>NW_017138380.1:0-371 GCF_001652005.2 Ceratina calcarata | reverse complement strand
TTTTTACAAGACGATTTCTCTTATAACAGTCTTAACTAATTTGCTAAATTAGTTAAATACCGAGTCGTTTTAATTCGGTAGGGCCTTGAAGATATTAATTGAATCGTTTTGTCTCTAATTAACGAGGCACGGTGTTCTAATCAAAGACAAAGGCTGGAGATCAAAGAACGCGAGACCTTTTCGCAAAACCGACGGCTCGGAGAGAAGGCTACGACTTTTCAAGATTGCTTTTCATCCGAAGCTTCAAATTATTTTACATACAAAAATATCCATTCACAATTTTATTTATCAGAGACGTACGGACAAAGAAATAAGAATTTATAGAATATCATACAAATAAAGAATGGACAAAAATGTTCATCCAAAATAAT
>NW_017138379.1:0-371 GCF_001652005.2 Ceratina calcarata | reverse complement strand
ATTCCAGTACGGGTTCAGAAAAGGAAGAAGCACCATCCATGCTCTATCTCGCGTCTGTAATAAAATCAGAAAAAATTATGTTAATGGAAAGGTAACGATTGCTGTTAGCATTGACATCAGCAACGCATTCAATTCTCTGCCTTGGTCAGTCATTATCAAGGGTTTAATATCTAAAATGGTCCCAGTTTACCTTATAAAGATAATTCAGAACTATCTGAAAGATCGTGAAATTTATGCCATTACTAAAGAGGGCCGCATGGTAATCAAAAGAGTATGTGCCGGAGTGCCGCAAGGCTCGGTTTTAGCAGCCTCTCTCTGGAACGTCGGTTTCGACTGCATACTTGAGTCTCCCCTATGGTTCCGAGGTTACG
>NW_017138378.1:3669-5094 GCF_001652005.2 Ceratina calcarata | reverse complement strand
GTACCTACTATTAAAATATTAATAAGCCAATATGTGAATAAACAATAAATAAATAAGTAAATAAAAAATGAACGATAGAAATGTAAATAAATGTTCATTACTTCCTGAATTTATGTAGTGTCTATTTTTTCAAATTTTGTTTATTTTAAATTTCAAAATAAAATTACATTAGTAATTGTTTATCAAGGTGCAGGTTGAAATTGTTTTCATTTTGGAAGTCAAAATTATGTCAGAATTCAGCAACGTTAGCAGATCTTGTTCCCGTAGAGGAAATTAACACAAGTCAGAGCAAGCCAAGAATCATTGTTCCAACCTGTACGTATGTATGTACAAGCGGCTCACTGAACTCCGGATTCGCTCCCCACGCATACATAAGAAACGTTACATGTTCTCTCTCTTTATCTATCTCTAATGTTTTCCGTGCTTCGCTGCTAGTTGGAGCTACATATGCTGTATGTCTGCGTACAAAATGGACCCAGAATCACTTTAGTCACTCGTACATTAATGTAAAACACATTACCCTCCATTTGGCAACAATACACAGTTTTGCTTTTTTATTTTACTTGAATCCATGAAGAAACCACATAGAATAGAAAGAATTATTTCGCAACTGAAAATCCTACTATCAGTCTATTTTAAGGATGTATTGGTTATACAGTTCCTGTCAAAAGTTACGTAAATACGAAATATTGAACTTTATACAGGGTGTTTATTTTATGTTGAACATCTAAATTATTTCTGCTACTAGTACAAGTAAGAAAAAATACCTAAATAGAATGTAGAAGCGCATCAGATCGTAATAAAAAAGAATTCTACGAAGGTCATTTTAACAGTTTTCTCAACATCACTGTATTTTTTTGCATATTAACATATGCTATGTCTCCAAACTCACAAGCTACAAGGTTTTCAGTTCAATACAATTAAACAGTGTAATAACAGTATGGTTTGATCAGTCCGTAAGCATTGGCTTCTTCAGTCTGCTAGAAAATTTAGTAACGTTTACTAAGCTTACGAAAGTTTGCTAAAGTTTACTACTTAACTTTTATTAGTTTACTGATAAAATGTATCATTATAGCAAAGAGGAAAAAATAAATATGGTACTGGTTCATGGTCAAGCTCAACGAAATGCGGTTCGTGCGTGTCAATTGTATGCTGAATTGTACCCTGCAGCAAATCATCCTTTACGTGTTTCATTTGAACGTGTTATAAATCTATTTTGCGTACCAGGCAGTGTCACTTGTACAAAGAAACGACGTAAGACGATAACAGATGGAGAAGCAAAAAAGTTAGCTGTCGATAAATTGCAAACCGGAGTACATCACGTATCTGTATGGCAGATATTAAAAAGAAAGAAATTTCACCCAGTTCATCTTTCTTTGCATCAACATCTTTCTACAGACGATTTTAAAAATCGTACTTTATACC
>NW_017138378.1:887-2061 GCF_001652005.2 Ceratina calcarata | reverse complement strand
AAACAGTACAGTTCAAAAATTATTCGGCCATAAATAATCTACTTTTAACCACATATAATATATGTAAACATTATTATGATTAAAAATTCAATTTATCCCAATTTAGAGGTTGAAACTTGAAAATTGCTCCTATCTAGTTTAGAAGAAACTAGTACAAAAAATTCGTTCTCCGGTAGTGTCCTCGGAGAAAAAGGAGTTAATCAGTCGAGACTGGATCGAACTGAAGAAGCACAGGATGCGATCTCCGTGACATTTTGAGTGAAGTACTCCGTATAAAAAGTAGCTTCTCCACCCCGAGGAGATTCTACCGTAAACGAGGAGGACGTGCCTCTAGTTCGAATCAGGAAGATCTCATTCGATCGTCCGCACTTTACTTTCTCGAATCTCTTACCTTCTTCTTCATCTGTTCCTTCGAATGACGGTATCTCGGGATTGCGCTTCGAATGAAATATTTGTAGTAAAATAGCCACGTCTTGGTTTGAAACCCGGTACATTTATCTCTCCGAAAAGAGTATAAAGTCAAGAACGCTTGAGATCCTCTTTCAGTAATTCAGTAGTTGTATAAAATGTTTTGAATCGTCTCGTAGGGATTAAATGTTTTCAGTTTTGAATTTTGTTTGATGCAGCTATATAGATGGCCTTAAAAGCACTTAGTACAGTAATAAAAAAAAGGAATTTCTAGTAATCTAAATCAATTATATCTTTTCTTCTAGATTTTTGCTCACGGACAACGAAAAAATTTGCACGGCACGTTACAATTCTGAGAAAAATAATGTTAAACATGCTAAAAACGCTGTTTTCTGTCATTTTTACTTCATTACGTAAAACTGTCAGATATTCTAGCAAAACAGTCAACGGGATTACCAGTTCAAGACTAGGAAAAGTATACTTGATTAAGTGCAAATTGAAATTGAGAAGAAAATATGAAATTTGGAAAAACAGAAAATCTTTAAGCATGTAACGAATTCCAAACCGATCCTTCCAAACAAATGATTGTCTGTTCATCCATGTGGTTTGAAAAGTAGAATTAAAAATTTGTAAGTAACGATCCCAAAAGCCTTTGTATAATTAAGACTTTCTGTAAGTTGCCTGTTTTCGTAATTACGTATAATCATATTCAATTCGATATTTTGAATATAAAGTTTTGAAATTCTGGCCTCGATTCGAAATAAGA
>NW_017138378.1:0-837 GCF_001652005.2 Ceratina calcarata | reverse complement strand
AATCTAATATAAAAACAAACGATTTTAAAAGATTTTAAATTCATGCCTTTATAAAGTGTAATAATTTCCAACTCAACAACCGTGAAAGTAAGTAAACACCATGAAATGAGATTAAAGTAACATCTTGGCGAACAAAAAGGTGAGAAATATAAAATATATATAATTATAAACACGCGTTTAACTCGAGAAAAAATTCTCTTTAAAAAGTTCTTACTCAGGAAATGTTTCATCAGAAGTCAAAAGTAGGTAGAATATGTACTTTCGGCCTACTTGGACAAACATTTCAAATTCTTGAATCTTTGAAACTTTCATATGTACATACATCGGGAAATCGTTTCATTAAAATAAGAATTAAACAAAAATAATCTAGAGAACAAATGAAAACTTATAAATACATAATTATTTACCTGGAGATGATGAGGAGATTATAAAAAAGAATTAGCAAGAATTGATGATTTGAAATCACGTAATTCGATGAAACTCACCTGATTTATCCTCTTCTTCAGACGATAGCCCATTAATAAAATAATCGAAAATATGTTAAAGAATGCCACAAGTGATGACATAATTTGTATTTCTTAACAGTTGCAGAAGCATGTCCTCATGTTCGAGATTGTCAATTTATGATGCCGTCTTCAGTAGAATGAGACCGCGAAAAATAATGTAACTAAATTTGATGGTTAATTCGCGTTTATTGCACACAGACTTCACTGTTTTCGGTCGCGATACACTGGTTAACGAGAGTACAAATGGGCGTGAGTGTTCGTAATCGTTCCCGATATTACTGATCGAGATCCGTCTATAATCGATGAATATATGCGACCTCCAAATCCGTGT
>NW_017138377.1:0-371 GCF_001652005.2 Ceratina calcarata | reverse complement strand
GTCTTTAATTACCGTCATTCGTATTCATATATTTCGTCACCGTTATCGGTCCAGGTTTTACGACGATGTAATTATGACGTAATTTAACGCGGCTGTTGTTAGACGCGTGTACGTATGCATTATTCAGGGAAACTCGACGGAAGTACGAAACGCGCGAGCGAACCTGTTCCCCGCCATTACAAATATTACTGGGATTAATTGGGTGCGAGCAAAAACCCTGCCGCGTCAGCTTCTTGTTAGAACGCCGGGAATCATTTTTCAAGTCTCTGATATTCGATAATAAATCGATCCTACGAATTGAAATGAAAATTAGACGAAATTAAATACGTCAGCTCAGAATTTTTCGTATTGTTAAATAAATTATTTTATTT
>NW_017138376.1:0-371 GCF_001652005.2 Ceratina calcarata | reverse complement strand
GGCCCGACATGGAGGAGATCATTCAGAGAGCTTCCGCCCGCTGATGCGCTCGAAAGCAAGTAAACGTGCATGTCAGGTCTGGGCATTGTCCCACTCCTTCTCGAGAATATCGAGCTGCCCTTGAACATAGGCTATGGTGTAGTCTGCCCTTGATCTCTTTTGCAGATTGGTCTGTTTATTACCAATCCGTCTCAGCCTCTCTCTTTTTTTATACTAGACAATGAGTTTGGGAAGTCGCCTTGACACCAAGTCTACGATGTTTGCACCCCCTGAACGCGGTTTTGTGCAAGTCGTATCTTCCAGGAGCCGTGCCTACCAGCCAAGAGCCAGTGTTATAGCCCTGTGAAAGGGCTAGATTCTTTGTCATTTGT
>NW_017138375.1:0-371 GCF_001652005.2 Ceratina calcarata | reverse complement strand
GTGTATTAAAGTCAGTGGGACAACAGTGACGGGAAGGGGTCGGGGGGGAGGGTGGAGGTTCAAAGGTTAATCGTCGTGGTTGTCCTTAATCACGAACAAATCGGCGGACGTGGCCTATGGCACGGATATTGTTTGACGATTTGTCATCGGCCGTTTGACGTTTATTGGGCTCCGGCGTACATTTATTACATAGGTGGTATCGTGCCGGGCTTCTAGCCTCTGCGGTGAGTAATTATGAGTGGCCGCGCTATCACTGTCTGCGCCGCGTCCATTCATTTCGCCTCCCGCGTAAAAGCTCGCGGCATGAAATATGCATCAGTCGCATTGATAATTATGCAGCCTGATAAAGCACTCTCTCCCCCTCCCTCCCT
>NW_017138374.1:0-371 GCF_001652005.2 Ceratina calcarata | reverse complement strand
TGGATAAGTTGGTGGTGGATAAGTTGGTGGTGGATAAGTTGGTGGTGGATAAGTTATTGGGGGATAGGTTGGTGGTGGATAAGTTATTGGGGGATTGGTTGGTGGTGGATAAGTTATTGGTGGATAAGTTGGTGGTGGATTGGTCGGCGATTCACCCTCACAATTTGGCAATCCAGGTACGTTCCATGGATAATCGCAAACTTGCAGCTTTGGATTGAAAACCAACTGTCTTGTACCACCATTGTAGGTCGGGCACGAGAATACACATGCGCGTCCATAATCGCACTTGTAGAATTTATGACAATCCTGGTATACCGGGAGATGAGTCGCTGTTGAATTAGCCGTTTCATCTACCGGACATTGTGGATGGT
>NW_017138373.1:0-371 GCF_001652005.2 Ceratina calcarata | reverse complement strand
TATCTCTACTGTTAGACAGAGAGAAGGAGTACCCAAAATTATTACTCTCTCTCTCTCTCTCTCTCACCGTTGTCACTCATACGATGATGCAAAGCACAAAAACATCCAATCTTTATTTATTAATAACCAATTAACGAAGCTCGAACCGTAATTTTGTCACTCTTGATTTTCGTCTTATTTTTGGCTGCTAGAATACAATACTCAAATATTGTAAATTTATACCCTGTATACATAGCTACGATATGCATACATTATTTGCTAATTTAATACCTAAATATTCTATTGCAACATTTTCCTCTGATATGATTTCATTATGTGATATATTGTTTTTAATTAGTATAGCTATTCCACCAGCACTGCTTGTTTTATCT
>NW_017138372.1:0-371 GCF_001652005.2 Ceratina calcarata | reverse complement strand
ACAAAAATTACAAAATTCTGCATGGTAATATATTTAATTGGAATCGGTTCATATAAATTTTAAAGAAGACCTATATTTGACTCATACGTAGTTCCTTCTAAACATTCCTTGTTGTGCCAAAGTTCGGATTTACGTTTTTTTAAGAATAATCGTCGATTTTTGTAAGATTTTGAACGTGATCTTAAATATCGATTTTTGTGATTTGTTTCACTAGTTATTGCATATTTTTGCGTGTATTGTCCTGGAGATAATTGTAGCTTTCTCGCGAAATTTAAACTATATTCTTCTCCATCATATTTTTTGTTTATTGTACATGCAGCTGAAGACATGCCATACATGCGTGATTTAGGTGCTTTACTTACTATTGTTGC
>NW_017138371.1:0-371 GCF_001652005.2 Ceratina calcarata | reverse complement strand
TTTTTTTCCCGGACACCCGTTATGCAAGCGATTTTGACTTTCCCAGGCGGTTTTCGTTTCCGAGGCTCCGCGGGGACCGCGTTTAAAGTAGCGGGCCAACCTTTAGCCACGCGAATTACGAAATACTTTTACAAATTAAATACGCGTAGGCGTACAGGGTTGGCTTCCATCGGACCACAGTCGCTCGACAAAGTATTCCCAACAAGGGGCGAAAACCCCTTCCCGAGTCGTCGTTAATTTTTCAAAGACGGCTCCGTTCTCCTTTTTTATACAAATTCGTGTATGGATAAATCCGAATGAAATCTGAACGAGAATGAAATGGGAATCCATGAGCCTAAATATATGATTCTTATCTTTGAAATAGTACATAT
>NW_017138370.1:0-372 GCF_001652005.2 Ceratina calcarata | reverse complement strand
GCCAATGCGTTGCAAAAAATGCACAGTGGAAGCGGTGATTGGTTAAAGAAGGGGCTTATGCACCATCTACGTAAGTGCCAGTGATATTAATACAGATCATTATGCGAACAGCTTTCGTGTACAACGGTACGACAATACAGTGTGTAAACCTACTAGTGGGCAATATTTTAGGTTTCAAAAGNTCATAAATTCGATTCGCGGTTCGGTTATTTGCACGGCCTTCGGATTGAGGTTTTTTCTCCGAAGGTAGAAGTCGAGCTAACCGCGAGGAAAATAACATAGACAACATCGGCATTGGATACGACCTCCGAAGCGATAGTGTTTATCGCGACACGCGCCGGATTGCGCGGCAAAAAACGGCACGGAGGATCG
>NW_017138369.1:0-372 GCF_001652005.2 Ceratina calcarata | reverse complement strand
GTTTTTCAGACGAACTGAATCATATGTCTCACACTCTTTCTTCTGTTAAGTTAATCTGCGTACTACGATGATCAAAGGACTGTACTGAACGATACGATCCTGTATACTCAGGCAGTACGCACTTGTGTCGACCAACATNGTGCAGTGCTTAGGAGCATAGCTCGGCCTGCAATTATTAATGTAATACGTGTTTCGAGAATTCGATTACGAATTCTCGGAAATATACACGAAATTCAAGGAAATACCGACGGTTCCCGAGTATAAGGAATGGAATTGTTACGTCCTGACTACGGGTTCTTGCCTTTATTTAAAGTGCGTAAGCACACCTTGACCTAACTATCTATTTTAAGGGAATAGGTAATGGATATCAAA
>NW_017138368.1:0-371 GCF_001652005.2 Ceratina calcarata | reverse complement strand
CGTAATGGTGAACGTAATTATTAGTAATTACATTATTCTTATAGACAAAACTTCTAGCGCGTTATTAATTTAGTTCAGCTTGAAATTCGTTAAATTGCTTCTATAAAATGAGCTACCGTAAGTTCCTTCGCTATACCAAATTCTGTTAAACGTACATTTCCTGATTACATAGTGCCTGGCCGAGTTCCGAAGTAATAATTATAATTAGTGGCGCGACACAACTCCAGGTTCGCTGTTCTCCATTTTGCGAAACCTCCGTCTCGTCACGCTCGCTCTGCAAATGATAGATTTTAACATAAGGGAAAGGGGGGAACCAATTAGGTACTTCAGATGCATTATATTGTTCGGTAAAGACTTTCACACTTCAAGCG
>NW_017138367.1:0-371 GCF_001652005.2 Ceratina calcarata | reverse complement strand
ACGGAGAACTGAAAAAATGTCATAATTGTTATTAAATACATGTATTAGTCGCGGTTTCGGTTCTACACTTGTATTTCGATTCTTCATTTCGATTATAGTTGCTTTAAGGAATATTGTTTTAAGCTAGCGAAAAATTTATATGTGAAAGTATATAACAGTTAATATTCACTACATGAAAATTGAAACTATTTAATAACAATTACGGCATTTTTTCAGTTTTTTGTTGGGTAACGAATTAGTTATCAGTATTAGTGTAGTCTTATTCAGCGACAAATAGCCTTAAACCTAGATAAAGGATGTTACTCAGCCCTGAAATTACTCAAAATCCTTAATCATCGTATTCCAAACATCCCTACTTCTACCCTCCAATT
>NW_017138366.1:0-371 GCF_001652005.2 Ceratina calcarata | reverse complement strand
TTTTAGCATTGTGCAGTACCTACAGTGGTGCGGTTCCTCCTCTTATTATACCAATTCAAGGTTTCATTAGGAAAGTAAAAGGAATTATTTATTGTCATGAAAAATTTAATCCTAATCGATTGAATTTAATAAAAATTTGTATTGCATATGAAAAATGTTTGTTATATTATTGTAATAATGTTATTGTTTATTGTAAAAATTGTTATATTATTACTATAATGACTGCATAATACCTCAATGAGGCAGTGCCATTAATATAAAAAAAGTGTATATAAGAATTTAATGAAATTCAATATTTATTATTTATTTATAGTATCATTTTAATAAATGCAAATACTATAAATTAATTCAAGAGACAAAGAGTGCTTTTA
>NW_017138365.1:0-371 GCF_001652005.2 Ceratina calcarata | reverse complement strand
TCTTTCATTTTATTTCAGATGTTTTATTAGGATGTCTTCTCCAGGCAGCGGTCGACTGCTATGTGAATACACTGCTCATCGTCTATTTATATAAGGTATTTGAACGTTTGTATATATTTTATTTATTGTGAATGTTCAAGATTTGCTAGGACGTTTTCCATAGCGGTTATTGTGCTACATGTTCTTCTACATTGATTCGTTGATTAATATCATTCTCAACAGTTGTGTCTAAGTAAATAGGTAAGCAAATATAATTTGTAGATCGAGGTGTTTCGGTTGTCTCCTCTTACCATCGTCTTTGTTCTTCATATTCAATTTGTACTCATTTATGTTTATTACTACATATGTATGTGTATAAGTATAAGGTTAAT
>NW_017138364.1:0-371 GCF_001652005.2 Ceratina calcarata | reverse complement strand
GTATCAAATCCAATTATAAATATACATACACCATAAAAACAACCAAACAATCACTCTCAAACTTGATCGACAGGAGAAGTATATCAGAAAGAAATACAGTACAGATCCCGCTTCAAGCGACGAAAATCTCTAAATCAGCCTAATAAAATAGGAATTAACCTACTTCACGGCAAACCACCTGAAACATAACCAAATAAGAAACAGATATACAAACAAAATAAGGAAACGAAACACTTACCAAAATAAGAAAGGGTCGAAAATATTCCGACATCCAATAAACGACTTCCCGTCTATTATAAATATTACAAAACAGATCAGCAAGCTCTTCATCAGATTTAACCTGAAATCCGACCACCTCAGAAAAGACAAAA
>NW_017138363.1:0-372 GCF_001652005.2 Ceratina calcarata | reverse complement strand
TATGTGGGATACAAGTCGACTTATAAGCGTTTAAGCCGAATGTACCTTGAGAGGGGGCTTATATCCTCAAATATCCCACAGAATTCCGGCTGCTAAAAAGTTACCTGGAAGTTTCTGTTGAAATACACCTTCTTTAAGTGTTGNATATATCCTCAAATATCCCTCAGAATTCCGCTTACCAACTGGTTTTTCGGGTAGTTCCCGTTGAAATACACCTTCTCCAAGGGTTCTCAAGAGGCATTCATTCTTGTTTTATGGATATGTGGGGTACAAGTCGACTGATAAGCGTTTAAGCAGAATGTACCTTGGACGGGGGACTCATATCCTCAAATATCCCACAGAATTCCGCTTACCAACTGGTTTTTCGGGTAG
>NW_017138362.1:0-371 GCF_001652005.2 Ceratina calcarata | reverse complement strand
TGACAGAATTGAGGATATTGGTAAGAGAATGTCTGCCAGGAGCGAAGCTGCTGAAGAGAAGCTGGCTGCTTCTTTAGTTTCGCTGGATCGAGTTATGGAAGGAGCCAATGGAATGATGTCAAAAATGATTCAGATTTCCCAAAACAATTTAGAGGCAGAGAGATTAAAATTAAGAGGTTTAGAGTTAAAGAGTACAATTGGTTTTAGAGGAAATTTGAGTAGTAGCCTCATGTTCGAACTGAAGAGGTTAACTTAGAGTCGACTAAGAGAAGAGCAGATGAAAGCACTGATTCACGTAAAGCTAGAGTTATCGATATTGATGAGAATGAATTGTCGAATCAGAATGTTGATGTTGTTAAGAGGCTAGAGAG
>NW_017138361.1:0-371 GCF_001652005.2 Ceratina calcarata | reverse complement strand
ATGTAATGGGACACAAATTTCCCATCTGGTCTTGCTGTGCAAGTACCGCTCCGAGTGCGGACTGACTCGCGTCGGTAGACAGGTGGAACTTTTTCGACGAATCCGGGAATTTGAGTATCACCTGCTCACAGAAAAGTTCCTTTGCCCTTTGAAATGCGGCATGGGCCGTGTCCGTCGATTTATAGCTTACATTCTTCTTTAATAACGGAAGCAATGGCTCAATAACGTGAGCATGGTACCTAGTGAATTTGCTGTAAAAATTTATGAGGCCCAGAAACCCCCTTAGCGCCTTCTGATTCTTGGGCGTGGGAAAGTCTCTTATACAACTCAACTACTCTGGTTGCTGTAATTCCGTCCACAGAGATCACGTG
>NW_017138360.1:0-371 GCF_001652005.2 Ceratina calcarata | reverse complement strand
CAACGCTAGCAAATACGTAATGAAGACCAGCCAATATTACGAGATATATACACTCGTATTGTTAATAATTGTAAATATTTGTTAAGAGAAATGTCTATATAAGTGTGCTTCGAATACGAGGAGAAACGGGATTACGGAAATAAAGATTGGGTTTAATTCTTTTCGAATTCAAAAACAAATTTATTACGACCTGTAAAACGCCTGCGTTCCCTGTATGCAGAAATTGGTATTTACTTTATAATACTCTATTTGTACTGGATCGCCCCGTTGTTCTTTGTCCCCTCATGTGCAACTCCGTCAATTTGAACCCGTATTTGTGGTACGTTTTTTAACTGTCGGAATTTAGTAAAAAATATTTATTTTAATTGCAT
>NW_017138359.1:11146-11729 GCF_001652005.2 Ceratina calcarata | reverse complement strand
TAAGCTATAGTTTTTATCAGTTTTTAATTAGAATAAGCTAGAATTAGGTGAATAAAAGTAAATATATTAATCCACTCAAATTAGGAAAATGATTTTATTAAATCTAGAGGAAGCTAATCTGATTGTCAGTGAGTCATGCTTGATTTTATGCCACACGTACGATCAGCTAACCATCGTTGCTCTTTTTGTCGATGCACCACGGGGACAGTATGTAAAAAGACCATCAACGATTCGGTTGCGGTAATGTCCTCTGAGAGTCGTTACGATCATCGTTTCCCTTTCACGAATAAGTCCATAGGATGAAGCTGTCTAACGTTAATGCGTCGGTACCGATCGCCAGGACTAAACCCGAATTCGCGAGTACCGAGCATGCCAGCAGTAACAGTGTAGCAGCCGATTTACGATCCTCAGAGACTATAAACGATGAGTGAACCTCGTGAAGGAGAACACTTTCAGAAGGTTAGCTAGAATTGTCGTGTCCACTCTTCGGCGTTCCCAAGTGAACGATGAAACACCTCCGGTTATTAATTGAAATAACTACTATAATAAGCATGAAGTTTAATTTATTAATCATTCACTGTCT
>NW_017138359.1:9547-9948 GCF_001652005.2 Ceratina calcarata | reverse complement strand
ATAAAAAAATCGTGCGTTCTATGTTCTGTCGGTCGATTCGAGATATACGACGCATGAATTTTCACGAGAATCGTGCCTACAGGCGAATGGCATACGTGATCTTGATACAGAGGGGTTGCACGAGAAATTAGCCTTGTTGAAAGACGGCCTTTTATGCTCTCGCTTTTCCCGACCTTCTCCACCTTTTTTCTTTTAAACTGACCCGACCCCCGTTCGATATATCCAGCCCTTGGTTGACGTGCTTCCGCACGGAATCTCACCTTACTCCTTGTTAACGCGAGAAAAACCTATACCCTTTATTCCATACCGTGGCTCCAGTTTGAGAAATGTTCACCGACCTGTGCTTCGACAGTCAATCTTTCATGTTTTTTATAATAATACAATATAATTGATATTATTAT
>NW_017138359.1:6907-8042 GCF_001652005.2 Ceratina calcarata | reverse complement strand
AATCTTTATTATTTAAAAACCAATTGAACATTAACAAATAAGTTGTTTCCATTAAAAATCCTTATTCTTCATGATTACAAAAAATGCGTTTCTCTAAGTTACATAAACTTTTAGTATTGACTGTATAGCCAATACATGCTTAAATCTCTCGGTACGAGTTATCTGAACCGATTCTACAAACGCTTTACCATCAATGCCTCCAATTTACCTCGAATCGACTGCGACATGTTCCAACGAAATTCTTAATTCCTCTAAGAGACCCGTTCGGACTTAATAATCTGCGCGGCAACTCGTTCGCCCGAACAGGAGATGGGGTTCGTTCCAGGCGACGGTTATCGGTCATCCGTGTCCGGATCGAGTTTTCAATCGCGGCGCAATACCGAAATTAATTTCAATCTACTACGTGAAGACGCGGGTAAGACGGTCGGGCCACGCTCGAGCGAGCACGAATGCCGGTAAGATTGAGCCGATCAGAACGAATGTCCAGAGCGAGACGGAAGCTTCTTAGATCTCCGGTGGCGACGACGGTTCCGCTGCGTATAAACCATCCCCATTGCAGCTATCGGCGTTGTCCGGTCGCCGGATCGGATCGAGTGGGGCCGGCGGCGGTCGAGTTCCTAACGAGATTTCTTCGACGTCCGCGAACGGTTTAAGCTCGGATCACGTTCAAGCGTTTAGCTTTCTTCCTCGATCGGTAAACGTTCTCGTTTCCGGTCTCCGCTGTTCTCTTACCCGATTTCATTCGCCTGCTGCTGCGTCTCGTCCGCCCCCGCGCGCTGGGGGCACCCCTGTCCGTCGTTCTTTCGGGCGGCGGAGATAAAACGGATAGATCGCGCATGCACCGGGAAAGAAGCTCGGCGTACCGGCAAAACGCTTCCGTTGGGCCGCGCGTATGATTTATTCCGGCGCGAAGCACCCACCAGAAATATCAGATACCCCTAATGAATTTCTAGGCTTGTGTGCGTGCGTGCGGCGGCGGCAGGGGGCTAGAAAGAAATATGGGGTGAACCGACGACAACGAGTACAGCCAGCGTCCTGACCGAAATATCTGAGTGCCTTCGGTCTGACCATGTTAACCATCCAACTATCTATGACCACGCATTCGCCAATTGTACATAGTATGTATGTATAAGTG
>NW_017138359.1:4584-5680 GCF_001652005.2 Ceratina calcarata | reverse complement strand
GTAGTCCAATCGAAAATGTTTTTATCAGATGTAGCATGGTTTGGATTTTTAATGATAGAACTTTGGATTTCAAGTATAATAATTTTAAGAGAAAATTAAAAAGAAAACTAAAGAGAGATAGTTCTGAATAAAATAAGAACCACGAATGGCCTTGGAATCTATTATACGTAAAATTAAACATAAACACGTGTTTCGTCTTGATTTTCCGGAAATAAAGACGTAGAATCTAATAGCGTGAGCCAAGGGTTGCCGAAGTGGTCGATATAACATTATTGGGATTGGGGGTCGACCCGGGCTAGGAGGTCGATTGGGAGTCGATAAGTCGAACGCGGAATTCTGAGACGATTTAAGACTGAAACTTACTAATTTTGAAATAAATATTACTAGGTTTGCTAAAAATCATCAAACCCATCAGTCTCTCTCGCCATAGACTATTTCTGCTAATTTGCACTGTTTATTAATAAAATAATTATTGCTGAAATAAAGCAAAAAATTCAGCGACAAATGTTAGACAATTCAGTCTGGCGTTTTTATAAATTATTCTCACAAGCGACTAACTATACATGGTAGAATCCACAAGAATGCATAAAGCCGTGACGCGAAAAGCGGGAAGGCGTGTAAACGTGGATGCAAAGCGATCTTGGATGCTGGCTGGGAGAAGTCCGGTAACACGTTCTCCTTATGGAGATTGGTTTTGCTTACGGAATACAAAGTACGCAAGTCGTGGAAGGTGTAAGGAGCAAAAGCACACGCGGACACGATCTCGAACCGCGGTGCTTCGACAGTTTATTGAGATTGACGCTGGCCTTTATCCTCTGCAAATCGTCGGACATTTAAATTTTCGTTTCGACGGACCCTTCGGCCCGTCGAGAATTCGCCAACACGTGATACCTACTTCCTTTTTTAAATATGCAGAATTGAATCTGTATGTGTGTAGAGTGTATCTGGGAGGGTGGTTCTACTTATGAAAATAAGTAGACGAATAATATTTCTTTGTTAGAAAAATTATTTGCGAGAATTAGTGGGCAATACTTAGTTTCGAACGAGATTCTCTGGAAACTCTTAGTATTTTTTACAATATATAGCAATTTTGATA
>NW_017138359.1:1308-3137 GCF_001652005.2 Ceratina calcarata | reverse complement strand
AAATAATATTTTTGATATAGCAATTTTGGACAGAGGGAGTAGAATTGAAAGGTGTTAAAGTGACTTGCTACTACAACTGCTACTACTATTGCTACTACTGCTGCTACTACTATTGCTACTACTACTGCTGCTAACACGATACTGTTTTTTGTATCTATTCACTCTTTGACGATTCCGTGTTTCGACTTATTTCTACACGTAGAATCGCCCCTGGCCGTACCAGCAATCCTGATACATCCCGCATACCGGAAAATCGGATTGACAGTTGTACGTGAATCTGTTCGTACAACGAGGGTAAGAGAATTAGAATGCAGGCGGGGGAGGCCACGACGAATCTGAAAGTTGGTGGCGAATACAAAGGCAGATATCGATGGATCGTCTCCTGCGGCGTCTGACAGTAAAGTCGAGATCTGTCGGTGGCAGAAATATTCGAAGCGCACGGCGTATTTCACGCCTAATTTCTCGCGAATTCCGTGCTGAATATTCCACGGCTCGCGATCTCATGCGGGCCACGTGCCATTCATCTCGCATAGCCGAGGAATTCCGGCTGCGGTTTTTACCGGCGAAACAATTTTTAACCGATCGATCGGCAGAGGAAAATTGGATCGCGCCGAGTGAAAACGTCGGACGGCACAACGGTTTGGGAAAGATTTAAATAATCATACTATATCGAGCTCGGCAATAAATCGCCGCGTGTCCATCCGGATCCCCCGGCATCGCCACCCTAACTACTGGCGTCTGTACCAATGGGGTGGACCCGGTGATATATGTCTTCCCTATAACAGCCAGAATCAAAACACCGTCCTCCTCCCCAGCTACGACGATGTTTGTCCTTCGGGCAGCGACTTCTGCGGCGGACAGTCGGTATCAGTGAAATCGCTGTATTAATTAACAGTAAATTGCGGACGAAACGAATTCTGGTTAATGCCATTCGATGTTTACTCTTGTCCCGGTATTAGCAACTATTTCCGTCTCTCCTAAAGAAAAAGAAAAAAATAAAAAGAAAAAGAAAACTGAGAATTGTTCATTAATTTTCGTCGACTCATCGAGTACCCTCGCCTTTCGTAGTTCCTTCTACTCTTAACAGCCAAGCCGACAGCAGCGCCGCGTTGCATAAACGAGACAACGAGGATACGTGCGGACTGCAGCAGATGCTTGAGGAACGTGTTAAACCTTTAATGCACTTACGGCGATTATAAAGCCGGAGCAGCTCGACGTGCTGTATCTATCCAGGAACAACGGGGTCCTGGCGTGGAGGAGATTACGGAACCGCCACTGGACAGTGGCCACTTGACCGGTATTACAGATGTAATATCGTAAACAATGTCCCTCTCAACGGCGGCGGCGGCCACGTTTATATCTGCACAAGTCACGGGAGATCTCCCCCCCGCGATGCCCAGGAGCGGGGCACCTTGTCCTACCCCTCTTGTATCTCGGCTCGCACCCTCGGTACATCGCCGCGAACCCTTTCGCAAACCGCCGCCGGTGTTTACTGTTGAATATTCATTCTTTGCCCTGATACAGCCGTGAACACGGTGTGTGTCCACACATTAACCACAGCCTGGCTTCGTCGGCCGCTTAACCGCTGCCCTTTCGTCGCTTTTATTCGATGGGAACACGGCTCCCGCGTAATCTGCTAAACGGGTTCCACCAGCGATCGGCATGCAAACCGGTGCTATGGTGGGGCGTCGATTATTATTCGTTCTCGAAACGTTGTTTAGTCGAACGTCCTCTTATCTGGATAGCTGGATCACTTATGTGATATAAATTATACAATACAGGGTGTTTGCGATATCGTGGTACAAGGGGATGATTCCTCATGTAAAATC
>NW_017138359.1:0-1061 GCF_001652005.2 Ceratina calcarata | reverse complement strand
TTATGCATTATTATTTGTACATTTGCCCAAAAGTAGTCAAAATGACTTCCTTGGGCAATTTAGTGTTAAATTCCTGGCATGGCGCGTATTGTCTAAAAAACTGCCATAATGGAAGTTTCTACATCATCTATTGCAGACGAATACAGTAAAGATTTTACATAACTTAAAAAAATACCTAAAACGAAGTAAATCTCGTGTTACAAGATTATAAAAATGAAACAGATTACTGTCCTTCTCCCAACAAAAACTGAAACAGAAACAGCCAGAAACATTCTCTGAGGCATCTTTTCAGAAAATATGATTTCAGCGTTGAATCAAGTATTTTAGGACGTGAAACTGAGGAATGTTTCATCAGGATGATCATCAGTCGCGATTCCGAAGGCTTAGACCGATTGACGAACTTCGTCTCCCATCGAAGTCTACTATCAAAATAGAGGATAACGAGGATCCGCCCGGGAGCTCGTTTATGCAGGACCCTTTCTTCCTCCCCGTTCAGCCGTAAATACGGGACGCGCGACTGTACTATCGCGGGGACAATAAAAATAGACCCTCTTATAGATCGGCCCGGTTACTATCAGCCGGCAAGTTACGATTAAAAGACCGTGCCGCAGATCCGCCCAGGCCGTGTCTCGAATTCTCAGTTTCTGGGAATGCTCGCGGGGGGTTTTGGCAGGAAAGGGGGCCAGAAGTTATTCCTACCGGGAAGAATTCGAACCCGTCACGATCCTCCAACTTCCAAACTTTCCCGCGGGTTTATGCTTATCGTAAACATCGCGGTCGGCTTCAAAGACGAGAACCTGTTCGTCGGTCGCTTAGGAGGACCACGCTACGACGCGCGTAATCGTAAATACTTGACGAGAATCGACGAGCAGGTGATTGCTCTCTGATTGCGAAAGAAGTTACGTCGACTGTGAGCAAAACGATTTGTTTTATGCATTTTTCTCTTTGCAGTGGAAGATCACCAGGACTATGTCAAAATGAAGTCTCGTGAGGAGCTTTCTCTTGAGGAGTTCAATATTTAGTGCAACATTTGGAACAGTGACTTTCATTGAATTCAATCA
>NW_017138358.1:94010-96051 GCF_001652005.2 Ceratina calcarata | reverse complement strand
AAATAAAGAAACTGCATTTAATGTCTATTCTTTAATATTTTGATAAAATTCTTCTATAATACTTTTT
The DNA here is from genome assembly GCF_001652005.2 of Ceratina calcarata. Taxonomy (NCBI): domain Eukaryota; kingdom Metazoa; phylum Arthropoda; class Insecta; order Hymenoptera; family Apidae; genus Ceratina; species Ceratina calcarata. Next base: position 95,984 of record NW_017138358.1, on the reverse strand, counting down.
ATATTTTTATACAATATTCTTATCACCCTTTCCTGTATTATCAATGATCTTCGATCTTCAATGCACTTCACAATGATCTGAGAATATTTCGAGAATATTTAAACTATTTTTAAGAAAGTAGACTTCCTTACATACATAAATTCAGTCGCCAATGCATTAATTAAAGGGCAACAGTGTGAAACTTAAAAAAAAATCTAATGTTTTTCACATTTATCGAAATTTTATACCTTCAAAAATTTCATTACATTCTGTAGATTCCTAGAAACGAATTTGTCTCAAAGAAAGAATCATCCTTGACCCGTTCATGTCGTACATCATCCAAGTATCCCAAGAATCCTTCAGCCACGACGAGAGTCTCCGTATTCACCGAACAATGTGTGAACTATTTAAATTGTGCAAGTTAAAATTCGTCTTGAGCGTTGAAATTCGTTTAAAAGCATCGTTCAATCCTCGTCTCTCCAACTTGTTGAATCTGGGTTGCAGGATCTATAGGATTATCCTGCGAGGAGAAGCAGGCGATCTTAGACGAGCATAATCGGCTGAGACAGCTCGTGGCACTTGGACAGATTCACGGGCAACCTGGCGCTGCTAACATGAGGGAAATGGTGAGCTGCTTATCCAATTCTCACGCCTCTTCAGCTTCACTTCTCGAAGTCCCTCGATTTTTTTTTTTTCTCTCCCCCGAGCGCTGGAAATGAGAGATAACGTGTTTTTTTTCGTAGGTCTGGGACGACGAATTGGCTGCAGTTGCTCAGAGGTGGGCCAACAGGTGCGCAGAGGTCCACGACAACTTAAGGAACGTTGGTAAGTTCGTTGGAAATAATCAACGAAATAAATAATTAATCAATTAATTTTTTCATTTATAATATTTCTGTTCGTTGGAAATAATCAACGAAATAAATAATTAATCAATAAATAAATCAATTAATTTTTTTATTTATAATATTTCTGTTCGTTGGAAATAATCAACGAAATAAATAATTAATCAATAAATAAATCAATTAATTTTTTTATATATAATATTTCTTTCATTAATTCCTATAAAACAATAGTTTCGAGCAACTTATTAACATGTAACATTTTTATTTCTCCCAGTAATTTGTAAATGTTACATTAATCGTGACAAAGAACAGGAAACAGGGGTCTAAATAAAGACGAACAATACTCGTGTACGCAATTAGAATGGAAGAAGAGAAAGGAAGCGAAGAGGAAGAAGCGAGAGACAAGTTTATTGCTCCGGTTTTCGTCCAGCTGTGAGCGGCCGCCGAGCGGCTCATGAATAATTCAGATCGTACATTATTTACCTGGCGGAAAATTGGAATCTATCACGTTTCGTGAACATCGATTCGAACACGATAAAAATAGCGTGTTCGATGCGACGCGACACAATGCGCTTGTCCAGTTACTCGATTTCCTTTCTGCGAATTAATCTCACTGCCAATTACGGGTTTCGTATCCAATTAGCAGCTTCAATTAAACCTTAGAATCAACATCAAAATAAGATTCTAACTCGCAACAGTCAAACAATAAATTCATTTTTTATTAATAATAAAATAAATGCAAACCACGATTGATAAGTCGAAGCGAGACTGAAATTCGGTTAATCGACGCACGTTGCCAGTCGCGGAATTAACGGTTCGAATAGGAATTGTGTTTGTTAACGTCGGGGTGGTAAAAAGGTAGCGGGGAGAAATTCCGTAGGAAATGGAACGAGGAAATTCGATTGCCGATCCCGCGCGACGCTCCACGCTCGGTGAAATTTGCATTCGCGCCGGTTCCGCGTCGGGGTGCTAAAAGTTATTAGGGGGAAAGAATACGGCGCGGAACGAAAGTTGCAAGACAGTGGGGAACGTCGTTAAAGCTGATTCCTGGCCAACTTTTCCGGCGAGTTGCCCGGGGGAAAGGGACCGTCGGTATAGCAAGGTTCTTAGACTACATGCATAATGAAGCAACAACTTTCGATCGCTATAGTAT
>NW_017138358.1:92061-93193 GCF_001652005.2 Ceratina calcarata | reverse complement strand
GTATAAATTCATTGAATCATAAAAAAATCTTAACTGCTGTAGGCATTGCGATATTACCATAAATTAAGTAAATGGTGAAAAGACATAGGATATTGTGTGTCATCGATTACAATTAAGGGACGATTGGCTTTGCAGGTAGATTCACGGTGGGACAAAATATCGCGCGGACGTGGACGACGAAACCCCCGGGAGCGTACGACGACCAGGCAAACTGGCGCCAGAGGATCTCCGAGTGGTTCAGCGAGGTGCAGAAGTACAGAACCGGATATAGCGAAGCCACCGGCCACTATACACAGGTTTGATGGTCTTTCAAGTATCCAGAAACGGCTCTACGCCCTCGGGAACCATACGTGAATTCTGCAGAATTTCTGTCCAGTTTTTACAATCATAGAAGCGGTTTTATAAAATAAACTCGAATCGAGTAAAAGAATATGAAGAAAAATGTGCATAGGAAATGCACAAAAAATTAATTATGCAGTTTTGTTAATTTATACATAAAAAGAATTTTACAAGATTTGTTAGGAAGATTGCAAATATAAAGTGCTATCTTTTTAACTCCAATATTTAGTTTAGCTAAAGCTACAACTTTTATTTAAAACATTTTTACTAGGATTAATATTTAAGGAGTAATTGACAAAAAACTAGAAAATAATTTATTGCATATTACTTGTTAAATATTAATGTTAGAAAAAAATGTTTCATACGAAAGTTGTAGCTTTTGATGATATTTACAACTTTTGTTTGAAACTCTGACAAGTAAACAGTTGTTTGCAATAAATAATTTTATTTATTATTCGAATTGTAGCTCGTCTGGGGCGACACGTATTTGGTAGGCTGCGGCTACTCCTTCTATTACGACCCAGCCCGAGGCTATACTAAGAACTACGTATGCAACTATGGGCCCAGGTAAGAATCAGATTTCTATTTCACACCTAAACCCTTATAAATTCGATTCCCTTTGCCATCTCAACAGAAAATCAGTGGAAATATTTTCCTATGCCCTTTCACAACTGGTCACAATGAATAATCTAGTAAACTCAATTTTGCAGTCTTAATAAAAGAAATGTAGAAATTGACATTGTAAATCTATTTTGTTTAAAATAAATTAAGAATGTAAAAAGAACTGTCTTGA
>NW_017138358.1:89863-91891 GCF_001652005.2 Ceratina calcarata | reverse complement strand
AAAAAAAAAAAAGGAGTCGTGTGTAAAATAAAGTAAAAGGAGGGTGGGAGCCCGAGGCCGTATGATATTTTTAACCCCAAAGCACACAGTTATCTTATCTCTGTATGAATAATTCTCCTCTGGTAAATAAAAAAAAAAAAAAGAAGAGAGAGAGTCTGTATTCCTTTTCTCGTTTCAGCGGCAACGTGCTCGGCTTTCAACCGTATCAATCGGGCCAGCCTGCCTGTGGCAGCTACGGGATGGTCTACTCGAACCGATACGCGGGCCTTTGTTGTAAGTTTCACGGGGAATAATTGCGTCCAGTGGTTGGGGATTAATTTCTGGAAACGAGAAAGAAAGAAAAAAAAAAAAAGAACAATTCTATTGAGGGTAAAGGAAGGTTTATAAATTGATTTTCTTTTTATTTCCAGCCGGCGAGCAATTCTACCATTTGGGAGCATTGTGCAGTTATGGTTGACGATCAACAAATGGTTCACCGAGGCTGATTCGTAGATCGTCATCGATCGAATCGATCTAGTTCATTGTTCTAGTCTCAGAAGAATTAGTCGTTAAATTAATAGAAGATAGGAAATTTCGTCGAACTGTTTAAATAGATTTGAAATTGAACTCGTGATTCGTTTGAAACATGGCCAGGATTCCCGATTACATCCTTGGTAGCAGAGCGTATCGCGATCTTATCTATAATCGGGTTTGTGCCATTTTAATGGAGGAGAAGCATGCGAGTTCATCACAGAGATAAATTAATTTCGATTCGACCCAGAACCGTTTCGATCATTTCCCATAGAACGATTTGAATCGAACGTTTTGTCACAGGCGTAATTATTTAATTAATAAATATTAATTGGTTCTACTGGATGTAAGAAACGGTGTTCTCTTGGTGTTAAAATAATGGAGACGGGTAACGGCCGGACGATTGGCGAAGTTGCAGGAAAAATACACGCGTGCACCGTATCTTTCTCGCGTAAATATTTATACACGTTTCCCGGGCTCTGCAGTCACGTAACGGCCGCGATGCAAAATGCATGGCGAGGGTGCGAGTTGGGTGGCTGGCCAAGCATCGGGAGTTGCTCGCTCCACGTGGAATGTTCAACTTTCGACGATATTAGTCTGTCTTCTAAACGGGAAATTAGGGGAGACTTTAAATTCGGGTATCTGAACACGCTATCTCACGTTCACCGATTCGAGTAACCACCGCAAATGTGGACCGAGCAACTTTTACAGTTTACAGCGGAAACAGTTTTTTGATAGGGAGAATGGAACATCGGAGTATTAATGGGATCACGGAGTTTTCAGATTGTACGGTAGTTAAAAATTCCGAGATCTAAACTGGTGATCCTAGCGTTTGGAGTAATCGGTAAAAATGTTCGAGGCAATTTTGAGAATGACTTCGATAAAGAGAACGTGGCATAATTCCAAGCGTTAAAGAATTATCGGTATAGATTTTCGAGACGGGACATCATCGGAATTTTACGGCTGCCGGAATTAACGTTTGAATAAAATACACGGCGCGAGATAAACTAGCGAATCATACATAGGTGGAAAAAAAAAAAAAAATACAGCCTCGCGATAAAGTTTAATTCCCTTATTCGGGGGACACCGAAATCCCCGGATATCCGATGCCGGCAGGCTTCCCTACCCGGCGCAATTCTGCTCGGATTTATTGTCAGCTGCCTCTGGTTTACCGCATTGTTTCATCCGATCCGAAAAAAATGCACAAAATCTAATCCCGCACCGCGGCTACTGAAAATAAACCTATTTTTACTATCATTGACTTCAATCGGATTTATTAACGCTTCCATTTATGCCATAAATATTCTATATGTGCGAATATGAAATTAGAAAAATGTTCAATTCGGAATACGTGAAAGAACTGAAAAATATTTCAAGTATTATTGATTATAATTGCATTCGATTCAACAAGATTAATTAAGCAGCTGATAGATACTTTTGCCAAGTTTCAGTGCATTTTACTACATAGTTTCTGAGTTATGCTTAATCAAAATTGATTACTTTTCGATACGTTTAGCA
>NW_017138358.1:75801-88834 GCF_001652005.2 Ceratina calcarata | reverse complement strand
ATTATATTAAAATATAATATTATATAAGAAATATTAAAAATTAATATTTAATAATATTAGAAATCAGACGTTTCTGTTTCAACATTGAAATTGGGAGTAAAAACGAGATGCATCTTTCAAATAATATATTTATTCTTATTTTAAAATATATGCACAACAGTTTAGGTGTTATTCACAATTAGGTATTTCTGTTCCATTTCTTGTTTGTTTGATTTACAATTATATACTCTTTACAATTCGCGGTTGAGGTAAAACTAAATTTATCAAAGATATCATTTAATATACTTGAGAATATTTTTATAAGAATTGAATTGGAAATTGTCTAGCTAGTCGGCCTCCGTTTCCCGGTTCATTTACCGTCAACAATCTGACAATGATCACAGATTTGCGTCGACTGGGTGTGAAGGGTTGGTATTTCTCTCCGGTGGGAAGATTTCCTGGTAAGGGGGCAAGAAAGACCTAGTGTACGATTACTCGATCGTGTGATAATCGTTTCTCGTTAAATTGTGTTCTCCTTCGTTGAATGACAATGGGATTCGAATAATTCAGATATGAGACGGTCGCGGGTCGCGCGGAAGCGAGCTTAGTTTAAATTGTTCTTCGCACGTTGAATAGTATACTTGATAATCTTCCCTTCTTCCTGCAAATTTAATCCTAATTAAATATTTAGTTGTTTACTCTCCTCCTGTTTGTGCAAGCCACGTCAATCGTCTCGGTCGCGATTAATTAAACGAGCTTGCGAATCTTAATTCGATGGGTGCAGTCGTTGATTCACATTTTTCAACAGAACAGAAGTCCTCAGAGACGCTCGTTGCGTAAAATAAAAACTGATACTTTAGGCCGCGTTGAGAAAACGTTTTTAAATTTCAATAGACAAAATGAACGATTATGCAATTTACTTTTATAGAATTCAATTCCATTGAACAGTGCCTCTGATTTCTGATTCTGTTGATCGCAAGCTCGGTAATCAATGCGTGTGTGCACGTGCACAGTGAACGTTATCTGTTAAAGAGCAACATTAAAAATGGTGACGACGAGAAGAGGACAAGTACTAAGAACGATGGCTTCAAAGAGAGAGGATTCTAGTGCAGAGATATCGAGCGGTGACCATATGAAAGAAAATAACGAAACTGAGCTGCGGACGCCCACGACGGATTCCTGAACGTTTATGCAGTTTCAATAATTCCTTAAAAAGAAGTTCATCCCCATTCAACTCGAACCACACTGAGCAATCTTAAAACCACATGAGAACAAATTCAAACGGCAGGGAATAAAACGATAGTCTCATAAATTGATAATAAGTTAAATTCGCTAGAAGAATTCTTGAAACTATTCGAGTTGAACGAGGCTAATTTCGTATTCGACGTGTATGTATGTACACCGGTGTTAACTATATTACATATGCAACAATACGTATTATGTATGTACATCGAACTATGATCAGGATGGTCGCGTTGATATTTGCTTTCGGGCCGGAACGCGGATCTCCTCGCGTTTCTCAGTTGCCCCGAGCATGCATATTACTATTACATTTGAAACCGCTATAGCATATATTCGCTCAATTCATTTTTTCGTGATTATCTCGAATAAAATTTATAACTAAGAGTGTTTAGGTGATAACTACCTTAAACGATCATCGATTCACTTAGATAATTTTTAACGAAATCCTGTGAATTCTCATTTGAAGTAATTATTGTTATTTGTAACAAAACTATTAGAAGACGTCTTTAGAATTGTGTTAGAGATCAGGGGATTAATGACGGAGCTAAAAGCCAGGAAACAGAGCCCCTTGGCGATTCGAGAAAGCATTGTGGTCGATATCGTGTTTTGTTTGAATTACCAGCTACCACTGTGCGCAAACTGTTGCGATAACAGTTTGGTAGCTCGTCATGGCCCTGAGCACTGCGTCGCATGGAACGCGTCCTCTCCAACCGGAAACCTAAATACCGTCGCAACGGAAGACTCCAGTTCGGCAAACCAGATAACCAGAATATCAATTGTAATAAAGGGTAAAAGTAATCTGAACCCTGCCAAGTATAAAATAATAAATACATTTAACACTAAGCCTATTAATATGAACTCTTTCAGACTTTGCTTGTTATAATAAGGAAATCATTAGAATATGCACTAGTCTTGTACATGTATAAATAGAAAAATCAATAATACATATATTAAGAATTGTGTAAGATAACAGAAATCTAATTTAGAAATGAAATTTAAAGAGCTAAAGCGGTTCCATCGATTATACCTCCTCTATCTTCCAATTCTCCTCATTATATACACAATACCTCATGCGATTCCATTGATCACAACTTATCAGGGCGGATAGAAAAAATACAATTTCCTAATCTAGCAGTCAGCGCGTCCCTCCTCACTGTTTTCAATTTAATCGATTCCATGTCCATCATTTCGTACCTAATATTCTGGCAAACAAGAGATAATACGCTTATAATAATAATAGCTGCTTCCGTTTTAAAATTGCATTATGAAGTATTTGTAGAAGTTATCATTTATCATGTGAAAGCTGTTTGAATCTGATAAGCAGCATTGATTTGACCACTTCTGGCAGCTTAAAAAGCAGATGTGTTATAAATTCCGAATTCGTTTTAATCGAATGGTACAAAACACTTGAACAAATCTTTAATTAAAATAGTACGGAGGTAGGGACGCGGCTCGGACGATGCTGAGACGTGTTAACTTTCGCGAATCTGTGCCCGCAGACCTTGGAATGTTCGAAAACCGATGTAAATTTCATTTAACAATGTTTTAAGACTAATTTTATATATCGAACTGCAGGAGGGAGCGTTTGTTCAGACGAAACACCAACGACTGGTCGCTCGTCGGCCCGATATGAAAGCTGGTGAAGATAAACTACAAGAGGATCCAGTCCCCCATTTATTATTCCTCGAGATTAATTCTTCCCCTTACGATTAGAACACGATTGTGTCTTTTGGTAACACGATGGACGCGTAGAGAAACGTATTGAAGCTTCGCTTAAGAGGAAAGCATTTTAAATTGATTCCTTTTACTATTTTTTCACTTTTCTTAACATAAAGAATGAAACGTACACTTTTAATTTTGCGCTGTGCGGCAGAATTATCGCTCGAACGTACGACTGAGGATTGACAAGGAGAAAAAGAAAACGAATGGCAGTCGCGACTAGAAGAAGAGTCAGTAGACAATAGGATGACGGCTCTATGACCGTGAAATGAAAATCATCGACGGGCCGTAGAAAATTCTGACCACGCTAATCGTGTAAACTGCGGATTTTTATGATTTGCAAAAATGTACGAAGCAGCCGTTAATACAAAAGAGCCGATGCAATCGTTGAATAAAGTTCTTATAGGAATTATTTTTATAAAAATCTGATTTCGTACAAAAATCCGCAGTCTGTAAATCGAGAGAAACGGTGTGTTTACAAAATGTGTGAGACGGAGACGCACTCTAAGCGATCTAGAAAAATAGAGGCGCGAACCACTTCGTCGACGACACACGGGACGAGCACGTATCGTTTTTCGATTCACATATAAAAAGTAGAAAAAGTAATACAGCGGCCAAAGCAAGGCTTGAAGCGAATCGGTTCTCTCTCGCTCTCTCGCTCTCTCTCTTGTTTTTTTCCTAAATAGAATTTCACCCTTAGCACCAATTCCATTCCGCGGTAAGCGAAGCGATATTTTAAAAAAGATACACGTTATTGCTACGTTATTTAAGATATCAAATTTGTTTTCCGAGTGCAAAGGGTGAAACAGGTGTCGGGATCGTAGGTAAAAGAAATTGTACAAAGATCGTATCATCGGTTATCAAGAACGGTGGCTGAACGATTCACCTAAAAATAATCTAAAATGTGTACATAATAAATTAAATCGAAATTAAACAAAACATTGAAACATGGTTTAAAAAAAAATTATATATCACTTATCTCGACAGCCGATGATGCGAATCTGATTTCTGCTTCTTCGCATCGCCAAATCCATTCGAGCTCCACAACACTCGCGTAACGTAAGCGTAAACAGGCTTATACAATAATTAATGTCCTTTAGGCTAAACCGTCCATGTGTCTAATTCGCGTTAAACCCTGTGTGTGTATGTGTATGTGTGTCATAGATGTAATCTTCCACGGTTTCCTGCTAGCTCGATCTCGGTAGTCCACCGAGAAGTTGTGCGTGTTGACGCTAATTCTCTCACTGCCAGCCTCAGGCATGCACAAACCGACTCCAGACACTCTTTACATGTTAAATTCACAAACACGCAATTGTAATAAATATTAATAACCAACCAGCGAACTTTGAGTCGCGTTTGCTAAAAGTTTCTAACGATGTTTCAACTATTCAATTTATGTACAAGCTTTATTAACATCCATTTCGATCGGCGTTCGTGGAGTCAAGACGTAGGAGGTGACGTCAGTTTGTGCCTGAAGCCAGTTATTTGTTTCGATAAATTCTACTATCTCCTCTATCGCTTCCCTTCGAAGGGGGTTCATCTTGATTCTTCCTGCTCCTCTTTCTCTTCGAGCTCACTCTATCGGTTCCGTCGTTTAGTTCTGTGGAGCTCGTTTCCCTGTACTGTGAAACCCTTCACTGCTGGGCGTCTCGATTCTCTGACACGCGCGATTTCTGTTGGTTGACGGGGGATCGCTACAAGCTTAACGGTCTAGCTGAAGCCGACCGGGCGGACGTTACTTCCCGTCTCTGGCCTGGTTGTTGGCCTTGTACCTCGGCAGGTAGAGACCGAACTTAGTCTCGATACCGGTGAATATTGGCAGCGCGACCTGGTACCCGCCTATGTGATCCGGATTCGTCGACCGGAACGACTCCCCCGTCGACACCTTTTGCTCCGACCCAGTAGGTCGACTGAAACAATCAATCGCACGCTGTTCATCTAGCATCTCGTTACTAGAATTCACTTGTGTGAATTTCAAAACCAGCATCGGAACTTGTAAAGAATTCGGCCCTTCGTTAGACTTTAATCGCAACTATTAACAGTTTTAGACTAGAACTGAGAAGGACGTACTTACCAAAAGAATAAATGATTCCGAATGATACATTTTAAATTTGCATGCACAAGAATCATGTGTTCAAAATCGAAATCAGAGATCAAGCGATCAAGTAATATACTTACGATCCACCGAAGTCGACCACGAAGAGCCTTTGAAGGAGTTCGTAGGTGAAGAGGGTAACACCGAACTGGGGTGACGATCTGAACACTCGTGCTGTAAAAGTTGGAGTACCTAAGTGACAACGTTCGCGACCACGAAAAATGTTCACACACTCTTTGTCCGAATAAAGATTTGACGCCCGAAATAAATGTGAAACGTATTATGAATTGTTATAAACTTGATCATGTGCGAATGGACACATCTGCCGGACATTGACACAACTTGAGAAATATCTTCCTCCTAGGACTAAAACTGCGTGATTAGTATCGTGAAATGAAATCAATCAGTAAAAAGTAGTACACATGAAAAATGATCGAAACCGTGCGATGCGATGTGATTTTTTTTTTAAATTTTTTTTATTCGTATTTTATTTATCTCTTGACGACACCACTCTGCAAACGAAGATCAGTAGATAATCCAGTAGAAAAGAAAGTTACGAAGAAAAACAACGTAGGAAAAACAAACGATGAAAAACGGGGAACAAAAATCACGAATACTGTGGCAGGCAGAGAGAGAAAGAATTACTCACTTTGAAGTAAGTCACCAGGTCATATTTGGGGGGAAAGAATAGTCGAGAGATGCGCCGGGGCCAGACGCCCGTCGCATGCAATCGACCAAATCAAATATATGTATTACTAACTTTCTCAATGTACAACTTAAAAAGATAAATGTTACGACCCGCTACCGCGATAATCACTCGATATCTACTACTAACGTAATCACGGATAATTTTTTACCTGTCGCTCCCTTCCAGAACGCCCTCGCACCCTCCTCATTATAGATTTTCCTAGCGCAGTCTGCCAGCCCGCTGTACGTCGTCTGTCCTCGCCTGGCTACCACCTAATAAAAATTTACATAAAACATTGTAAGATCTGCAAGAAAGGGCAGAACCGCAGGAAAGAGGATTTTATTTATAATTCGAGAAGAACGTACTTGCAATCTGGTCTTGATAACATCTGCAGGGGTGACCAGCGCCGCCGCAGGTACACCAGCGATCGCACCGGCGGCCAGAAGCGACAACGGCGTATTGTACCCGCCTTCGTCAGCCAACCGTATCTTCGTATGAGCGTACAGTGGAAAATAGATTGCACTAAACGGAATATCCCTCAAGAAACACGCCCTCGCACCCTGAAGCAAGACGATGCATTTAATTCCAAGATGAAATCGAGTCTCGATCGCGATATGCTTACTTTGTACAAGCCGAATATTCCAAGTTCTTTGACGACAGTCCACGCCCTGACTTTCGACTTGCCAGCTATCTCTCCGGCCACCTGTAGCCGAATCTTCACGATTTCTAACGGGTTCGTAAATATTACTTGAGAAGCTCCCGCCTGAAAAAGTTTAGAAGATATAAGAAGACTCAAACCACGGCGAAATTTGTAATTATTCAGTGTTTATGAATTTTATTCGCTTACACAGCCGCCAGACATGATTTCTCCATAAAGAGGCAGATTGCCGTTCTTGTCCATGAACTTGTCCCTGACGAAGTCGTTGACGGTGAGCTTGATGGCCTTCTCGGGCGCCACGCCCATCAGCTGTGGTAACAGGCCTCGGTAGAGGCCGAAGAAACCCTCGTGCCGGATCACCTGTCAAACGCGACAAGCCATCTTCATAATTAACGATGCAGGCTGTGTGCCACGGCGAGACTTTTCGATTCCAACCTTTTTCAGACAGTCAAAGCTGTTCCGGTACATCAGCTCGCCGACCAGGGAGCCGGTCCTCTGGTTCTGCATCCGCGTCTTCACCAGGTCGATGGGATACACCGCCGTTGCGCCCACAGCTGAGGGGGAAAGAATGATTAAAATCAGATAGCAACAATTTGATTGATTCAAGGCAGTAACAGTGAGGATAATCGTAAACTCACCCCCTCCAACGGATCCCAGGATGAACCGGTAACCGCTCTCGAGTATCTGCACGACGATTCCGCGCTCTTCGGGGCTCTAAAACAACGGAACTCGTGATTGAGCAAAGCGAGAGAGAGAGCGAGACGATTCCGACGTAGATGGATAATGGTTTTGCAAACGATTAAAAAATGCTGGGTGTCATTGGATTGGCTCCACACTTACCGACACCGCTTTGATCTCAGCTAAACGTTTCGTGATCTGCTTGAAATACTGCTCAGGTGTAATTGCCACGAGATCACTGTACACAATATTCCTGAAACCCGAGACAGATCGCTCAGTACGTGTGGATCCCTGTTGCAATTGTCGAGAGAAGAAAAAAGAAAAGCGAGAACTCGGAAGGTGGAGGAAGGCTCAGAGATAATAGAAAAAAAAAAGAGAGACAAATGAAACGTGTGATGGTCGTCCTAACGAGAACGTTGCGATGGCACACCGGTTCGAGCGACTCTAAAAATATATCCTGCCGATATCGAGACAAGGCGAGGTCCTTAAACGTGTCCTTAAAGGTCTGTGATTGCGTACAAACAGTTATCGTTAGTGTCCACGTGGTGCCAACGTATTTGCGAATGCCATCGTCCTAAGATAGATGCTGAAGAGAAGTGGGTGGAGACGCAACCGTTGTGTACATCATCGATTTACATACGGATAATCCAGCGAAAGGAATGGAAACAATCGCTCTAAAAGGCAAACGCACGATTTAACGGAGTGCAAAAAGATTCAGACGAGCTGAGTTCGATCGTGAGGATTCGTTTGACGTTTGAGAGGACAGTTTCCATTGCTCTCGCGCTTATAATGTAGAGGCCAGCGTTAGAACGAATTTCATAGCACGTGATTACTCTTTTAATACAAATGACGCACCCAAGCCGCGGATCTGCCGTGTCATCTTCCGTAGACCTGATCCAGGCAGCGTAAACACGTAAACAGATACATTCAATATCGCTTCGATTCAAAGTTCACGTCAAATCGGATTAAATAAAGTTCGTTTACTAGTAAAAAAAAAAACTCGATCAACGTTCTTTCTCTCTCTCTCTCTCTTGTTTGGATGACGACGACGTTTTGTGCAACGATAACCACCTGACTCTCTCACTACGTGTGTCTCGTTTACCAAGACAGCTATTCTGTTCGTGTTCTCTCTGCACGTGACCTTTCTTTCGTTCTTTGGAAACGGAACGGGTTGGTGCCCATCAGTGGGGATCGTTAACACTTACCCGGTTTGGTGCAGCAGGTCGCACAGCTGGAACAGGATGTCCACTTCTAACGGCGTGATCTGCGACATCATTTGTGCGGAATGAAGGAATCTCTCTGAAAACAATTAAACAACATCCAAATTGACCTCAAGAAGACAGCAAGAGATGTCAGACAGTCTCAATGAAATGCAAAATTATTTATCTATTGTAAACTAAAGAAGAATATTATTACCTTTGGTGACTTCTTCAAATCTGTGACCGTTCGTCGCGTTCAGATAAATACGTTTAATGAGCTCCATGTTGTTCAAGAGGGAATTGAACGCCATGAAATACGGGAAGCTGACTTTCCGCCCGCTCGTCCCAGTACTAGCCGCCTGTACAATTCACGAACTAGTCAATTCAACATTCTCATGCTTGAATTTCGATCAAAGAAATAGTAGTGGACTTACAGCGACTAAGTTGTCTTTCACATCCTTAGTTAGCAAGTGGCTCTTGATACTGAGCATGATATCTTGGAAGTCTAACGCCGAGATGAAACCCTGGCCATCCTTATCAAACTTCTTAAACGCCTCCGTCGCGTACTCCTCATGGAAATCCTAAGAAGAATGTTCAATCGTCAAGAATAGAAATGAAATAAGAGAACATTAAAAATTTGTTAAAAATGAACTCACGTGCAAGAATTGACTGAACTCCGCATAGCTGATCAGCCGCTTTTTATCCCTGCCGAAGTAAAGTTTAATGAAACTGCTTTCCATGTTGAAGGGCATCCTCTGGTGGAGTTCCGTCTTCCGCATCACCTCAACGAACTCGTCTGAAGGATTCAGATTTTAGCTAAGAGATCGAAGTCAATGGAAAACAATTAAGAAATCTACGCACCAAATGCAACCATTCCATTTCCATTAGTGTCGAACAGCTGGAACGCTGTCTTGTAAAGGGCGTCCGGCACGCACAGCAGCCCCTCGAACGCTTGGAACTCGGCGAATGATATGAGCCTGCAAATTATTCAATATTGTCAATTAAAAATCATTTGTAATGAACGTAATAATCTTGGAAATGCTATAATCTGAATTGACGAATTGGGTTCAATTGGGATTAAATGTTCGGTTACAAGTCTGAATGAGAAGCATGAATGGAGGATGGATACAAACCCATCTTTGCTGGTATCGACGATACCGGCGAGCAGATTGACGGAGTCGGGATTGTAACCCGAATAGGTGTATAGTCCAAGATAACTTCGTACGAAGTCGGTCGGGGTCATGAACCTCTCGCCATCCTTCTCTTGTGAGGCATACTAGAAGTTATTCCATAATTCTTATTTATAATCGAACTCGACAAAACTAGGCATCTGCAGTTTGTTCATTTTTTTACCTGATTAAATATTTCATGGAGGCGGTCAGTGTTCGCACGCTTTAAATATCCGGAACCCTGGAAATCAAACACATTCTTTTTTATTATTAATCCAGAAGAGAGTCGCCAGTCGCTCGTTCATAAAACATTTCTGCTTGATTTTAGAAAATGGATTTCACGTTTGACAAGGTTTATTCTTATCACGAGGCAATCGATAGTATTGAAGCCGAGTTGGAGTGTCCCACGGTCGGCCCTGACGTTAATCATTTAAGGACATTAAAATGAACGGCGATACGCTTAAGGGCATTCATATTTCATTAACATCCGATTTCGAATTCTGTTTCTGCTTTGACAGCACGTTATCTCTGACGCTGGGGACGAGTTTTTTAAACATCTCCAAGGTTATCGCTGATAGGGGTTATCAATCGCAACGCAACAAGGTTGCATTCCCCTGCATTCCGTTGCGTAACGCCAACATTTTATTCTAAAAACGAGAACGCGGGGAGATGAAAGAGGATTAATTAATGTTTACCTCGTTGTTACGCGTTACTATGTATACCTAATTTGTTAGTACGAAATTTACGCATGAACAACTGAATGTAATTCGTGTTGGAGTTTCATGCGAGACGAGGACTTGTTTACAGGGAAACTTTGATAAACGCAGGAACCGTGTTCGAAACTCCTGTTAGCGAAGAAGCGACAGGATTTAAACATTGGTCCGTTAGTAACTTGATCAACGCTGGATTAACACAAGCCTGGAACTATAACAGTCGTCGAGTATAGTTCAAAGTTCAGAGGCAAGCTGAAAAGCCACCCACAAGCATTTAATTATGACTCCGCGGGAAGGGAAATTCACATGGCAATTAAAAAACCTGGAGATCTCGAGGCGACCACGAAACAAAGCGGAAACTTTTGTTGTCTCAAGAAAACGAGCTAATTGGATACTCGCGTAACCTACGTTATTCCATTTATTTATTTATTCGTTCTTCTCTTGCAATTATTGAGACCCGGAAGGCCCCTTTTCGCTCTTTACAGAAGGTTACAATGTTATGAAGATAAAAATAACAATGTTACATATATTTCTGTCTGTCTTTTCGCTTCCTTTGACAATACTGAATTGTCGACAACGTTAACTACTTGCCTTCTCTAAGTAGGGCTGCGCAAACTCCTTACCCACTCCCTACGTTATTAGAACTTATCTCGACACCGAACGATGGGAAAAATCAAATTTTCATGAGCGTTCGATCCGTGCCAATGAGCAAGCGTCACGTGCTAACCACGTGATGAAATTACGATACCCGGTTGTTCACGGCCGTGCTCAGTAGAACTTGACGCAGAAAATAATGCTTCGCTCGATGATATATAAGCGTGACACGCGCGTGCCAGCATCAAGTACGATAACACCGAGAAAAAACGAGTAGCTACCAAAAATAATCGACTCCTGGCGTCGATTTCCCGCCCAGTCCCGAACCAACCGCGTGTTTATACAAACAATTTCTGTTAAGAACAGTCATTATGTTGATGCAATTCGGACGAAGTGATAACCCGAGAGTTTATGTATTAATTGAACAGTTTGAAGATTACAAGTTTAACCCTGTGTCTTAAAAAAGAGAAGCTTCATGCAGCTGATAAATAAACAAGTGGTCAAGAGGTCGTGAGCTGAACTTTCTACAGAAAACAGTCAGAAGCCGAAGGAATTTTTCAGACTTGTTTTACTGTAAAATTGATTCTGACAAACGCGATTCCATGAGATGGACCCGCGGTCGGGTTTCGAGGACGACGGCTATTCAGAAATCATTCGGAACGCCCAAGCACAGTAGGACGATTCTCACATGCCTCACATACCATCGCAAGATCTTTGGGTCTCTCGGCTGGTCGGAAGGAGGACGGAAGAAGAACAGCTGCGGATTACGTTTTTCTACTGGTGCGCTGGGCGGAATATCGGCATGCTTTGCGACACGCGATCGGCAGACGCGTGTTCTTTCACAGGAACACGCACACGTGTATGACGCGGCGGAACTCGATGGCAGTGTGCGTCGGTTGAGTGCGTGGCACTCGCGCTCGACCGTCACAGATCAGACTAAACAACCTTCAGCTTATACGAATACAGAACACTGTCATCTACTCCCACTACTCACTGTCAAACGAGATAGTCGAAAAACTCGATAACAGAGTCGACTCAAGACATTCGCCAACTTCGGACCAGTTCTGCCCGCTATTCATTCATGATTCACTAAATGATTCCCTTTTATAATTCATTATCGTATTTATTTTAAAGAAACCTATTGTAGGAATCTTAAATGGGGAGAGACCCTAGACATAACCCATAAACCGTACAAAGGTCTGAGAGATTTCTAGGTATTCTTGTGTGGGTCTCTCATGGATACACAGGCAAAATGAGACAAAGAGAAAATGGCATTCCAGTTAGAGTCGCAAAGCATTCTCTTCGATCCTAACATTCTTTAGGAGACTCAGGAATTTAATTGAAACTATGTTTTTAATATTTAAAATCTATACTGTTCTAAATCATCTTCTAACTTCATCATCTAAATAAATTAAACAAATGGTTGTTTAAAATTTGAAATAGTACAAGACTCGAATGGCTTTAATACTAAAGCAGCATCGGTGCCATCGCTAGCAGATCTACCAGGGAGTCTCATCGGTTTTTCTATGAACCGCGTGTCTTCAATCTCGTCTCGGCTCATTTTTGTCCCAAGCAATTTCACGCAAACATTTCTCATCGCTTCTTCACAGTCTTTTTTACTTTGATTTCCTTGTCAAATCTCCTTATGTTACTTAACACAAAAGAACTAGAATAATTTGCCTTATCTTCGAACGTTTTATAAATATCACTGTAATTAGTCGCTTAAACGAACAATGATAAAAAAGACATTAGCATCAATTATTCATTTTTCCATTTGTATTCGTACTGTAGAAATCATCGGCAAGCAACGTAAGGGATGAACGAATAAAAAATAAAAAACGAAACCTGATCGAAACCCACTCGAGGCGCATGAATAGATTTTTTTTTTTGCGCATTAGTGGTTTGTTTGTTCGAAGTGCCAATCGTCGTTCATTGTCAAGACCGGGGTTATGTATTTTTGCATGCACCGAAAGCGCGTGCCTTGGCCAACCGGGCGGCTTCCTGTGTGCAACTCGTTTTGCAACGGCAGCGCGCGGATTACGTAATACTACCTTTAGCGCTGCAGCGTTTGCACGTGCCACGTTTCAATATTCGCTAATTAATCACGCTAATTAACCTGATTTCTTCTTTCCTACCCGCGATGCCTGTATCCTTCACGCCCCTCCCGCTTATCGAGTTAACATTATTTTAATTAGGCGGTAAAGTCAAAGACAATTATTCCGCAACTCGGATACTAAGATTACGTTCATAACTAAACTACAGATTTTTAACCATTAGAGATTAAATTATTTTGTATCGC
>NW_017138358.1:70468-75133 GCF_001652005.2 Ceratina calcarata | reverse complement strand
CATGCCGTTAGAGCAGCGTAATCAATTAGATAACACGACGCCCAGAGGACTTCCTGTTCGTCACACAAGATACCAGTCCCGCAGTCCTACCCTAATGGAAATTCAATCGGTGCAAAGAACCGATAGAAGAGTATCGTTTTACATGGCACACGGTTTTAAAATGGCGCATTTATTACGGCCTGCTAATGCTAAACGTTACCTGAAATTTATGATAAGAAGACAAGCTATGAAACGAGAACCATGCAATTCGGTTCAAACACTGAGTTACGCTACTGTTAGACAATGAACTAGGTTTATTGCCAACACGGAATCTTGACTGACAATAATTTGGTGCAGTAGTTAATGTCAAGGTTCACTGATTCACAGTCACGCAGCGTCAAGGCCACGGCGTTCAATCCGAAGGATCCCTGCGCCATTGAACTACGTGAAAATTATTAAAAGAACTTAATTAAGCTTGGATCAGCGTAATCGCCTCTAATCGTTATTACGTCGTGCTGCAGTCAAGGTTGCAGATAAAAAACGGTTTCCAATTCACTCTATCTTGTATAAACTTCATTTTTCAAATTACGTAAGCAAAGCATGACGAAAACCAATCTACCGTTGAACAAACGTTTCGAACAGCTCAAAGAGTATGATGGAAAAATTTGAAGAACTTTCTCTTCAAAAGCTATTCAAACGGAGTTCTGATTCCACTCGACGGTTCCGGTGATCGGGTCTCTCGGAGGCCTACAAGGGCTTTGGAGGGGAAAAGAAAAGGAGCAACAGGTGCGCTCGGTTGGGTACAAAAGCGTCCGTAGATAATCCCTACACGATTGTATGCGCCAACCGGAGGGAGCAACCATTGGGTCCAGTCGTACTTCGGAGGCACCTACGGAATTTCAGTTACTAGTCGGCCCTTCACGGCCGCCGATGGATAATCTTCGCAACAACAAGATCACACGTTTACGTAATGTACCGGTACTGGTTCGATTAACACACCTGCATCATCATCTGTCTGACAATTACTGCCTACGATTATACCGTACCGAGTCTGTCTGAAATCGTCGATCAATTTCATAATTGCAGATATTAAAGAAATCTTAACGGGATATCTTCAATGAGGAGGAATTCTTACAATCTGACGAACTCATTATGAAATTTTTTAATTAAACTTGGATTTTAACGTTTGAATTAAAACTGGAGGAATTTTATATTGTTCAAGCATGGAACGAGAGAATCACTTGGCTCGGCGATCGATAAAAACGCTGTTACCAGCTGCACACCGGATATCAAATATCAACGTAGAAAATAACTTCTTCCCTGTACCAATTAACTCGAGGCACTTATAGAAAAAAAATAATCATTAAATTGAACGAGGAGGAGATTAAATCGGAAATGTTAATCGGTCGGATTCTGATTAAATCGCTTCACCACGTCTCGTTACGTGGAAGCGAAAAATCTACGCAGAGCGCCACGGTCCATCTATTTATTCTGGACCAGTTAGAGCCACGTTACGCTCACAGGGAAACCATAACTTCAAACAACTATAATTAGATGACCCGGAGAAGTAGCACGTTGTTAAAAATCGAGCAAGAATTTATGTGTAAAAGAAGATTTAATGATGACACCAAGTCGTCGGCTGACCTCATCGTAATCCCCGTTATTATTCTGATGCATTCTCCCTTCGTCATGGGCCTTCGATCCAGATCGTAATCCGAGAACACCCGAGCCACCTAATTTTTACGGACGGCACACCTGGTTTCTTTTCTAATACGAAGCACGCGCGCACTAAATCACATGACGACGTAGTGGTCAACGGGACTCTCCAGATAGATGGAAGCTACCTCGAGGACGATCCAGCGGTGACTGGCGACGAGTGACGACCGCCAGCCAGACCTCGACGCAACTGGTGCACGTTTCACGCACAGACGCTGGGAGGTGGCCTGGACACGAGGTCTCCGACCCGCTTACGGGGAAACTATTACAGGAAGACCGCCGGATATATGGCAGCAGACCAGCTGATACCCTCGCACAATCGCGATTTTTATCAATTCAACCATTCTTATACTATGAATTCATTTCGTCATTTAAAACGGATGTACTAAACTGGATATATTTTTGCTATCAAAACTTTGGTTGATATCTTCTAACGACAATTTTTAGTATCTCAGTTTGGCAAATTTTTACATTTATTCTACATTTATTTTCCTACGAATTTGTTTCAACACTTGAATATCGATTACTCTGTAACAGTCCTTAATTTAATTTCGATATCTTAATGTATGACACTCTTATGAACTCAGAATATCTGCAGATTTTATATGTAATTTTATAATTAATTCTTATTACTGCCAATATTGATTGATAAATTTATATACGTGAGGCTTTTATGAACTTAGGAACTAACGATATCAGGATATAATTTTGTATACATACAGGGTCTTGGTACATCTTCATCCACATTAAGTAGAAGAGTTGCAAGTCTGAGAACCCTGCCAGAGAAGGAGATCTGGATTGGGACATTCTTAGTGTGTTCGGCCTCATTCTACACGGTGGGGAAGGCTGGTTGGGGGATGGAAAATCTCGTGCCAAATCGAGGAAGCTGACACAAACCAAATTTGAGAGACAGTTAATTAGAAGTCAATCAAATACCCAGAATACTAACGTTTGTCCTCTAATCTGATACAAAAATCATATTTCGTTTAGAGTAGTGAACTACTTGAAAACATAAAATCAAAAATGAATCATTAATTCTATTAAAAGCAACTTCTTATATTATTGGCTGATTAAATACATTTTTATATTTTATGAAACCAGAATTCATAAAATACTTGATATCGATTTAGCCTAACAAACGAAATGTTATTCATTACTAAAAGAATATAGGATGAAAGCTATAAGAGAAACAAACGAAATGGAATTTGTGAGGAGACAGAAAATCCCTTATCGATCAGAAAACATAAAAATATAGGATTGGACTTGATTCGTGCGGATTGGAATAGTGCTAGCTGGGATAATAATACCTATAGCCAGGCCTCGGTTATGCGAATGGAATTGGGTCAATGCGAAGGGAACGCGTCGTTCGAACCCCCGGGATGGATGACTCGCGGCTAGAACGCGCCACGTTTTACTGTCTCCGGGCAAGAAAAAAAGAGATAGTACACCAGTTTCCAGGTCAACGATGTGGCTCTTTTAACGAGACACCTTGCCTATAGACAATTCGTTGCGAACGATTCTTGCTTACACCGATATTTTTATTGCTGACCACTGTGCCCCTCGATTCTTCGCCACTCAATCGATTTTTCAACAACTCGTTTACAGTCGAGTCTCATTTTATTCTTCAAATTTTTCTTCAAGTTCGTATCTCTTGACTCTGAAATAGTTTCGAGTAATTATTAATATATTTCTATCTAGTTCTCTCGGTTTTATGATTTATAAAGTAGAATCGTCCAGGGAGTCGGTACAGAAAGTAGCAGGGGTGGAAATTGGGGCAGGAATCGAAGACGAAGTGGCACCTTTAGGCACGTGTCCAACGTAAACGCAACGAAACCGTGCATCCTGTTCCCTGGCGTAAATCTCTCGGCCTAAATACTTACACATTGTCTCCTCCGCAATTAAAAATATAAATATCCGCACCCCCGTTTACGATTCAACTTTCCTCGAGCGTTCAACGTGCATTACTCGACCAATAATTATAACTCCGGTTCTCGTATAAAGCGATCTTTTTTTTTTTGGTCGGTTCGTTGAAGGGAGGGCAAAAAAAAATTGTTCCCGACTTCGGTTTTTGCGCAACGGTTCCGCATAAATTTATGCGGAGCCCGGAATTAGCGCGGCCTGAAAATCTCGAGTTGTATTTTCGGTCCGCTCTAATAAAATCTGCACGAGGCCTCTTTCGCAATTACCCAAAGGCTATTGACGCCCCGTTAAACGGGACAACATTTCGCGGACAACAAACCAGCTGATAAACAGTTCACATCAAACTTGGTTAATAACAAGTGGCAAAAACAGAATTGCGTTCTCACATGAGATTACTATTGTATCTCTGTTGCATAAGTCTTAAGAAATCCAAGATTACAATTCTTGACATTTGTCAATAAATTGGAATAAAACAATATTAGCCAGAATTATTTGATAGACGCAAAACAGCCTATCCTTGCCTTGATCATTCGTTAAGGATGTATTGGCTATACAGTCAATCCCAAAAGCTTATGTATCTTAGAAAAACGCATTTCCTATGATTAAAAAGAAATCAGACGTCGAAAGAACGAGTTAAGTGCAGTTAATTGGCATTTTATTAATGTTGACAAAATCCGACCGTCCCAGCGTCGAAATTAAGAACTTTTGGAAAAAAATTTCGTTTTTTCTCAATAACTCCTAAACCGTTAGACTTACGGGAAAATTGCATAGGACCTTTCTTGTAGAGGACGACGAGATCTACAATTTCCATATAAAACTTTTTTACTAGCATCGATAATTAACGAGTAATTTGCAAAAAACGAAAAAACAGTTTTTTGCAAATTACTCGTAAACTATGAACGCTAGCGAAAAGTTTTTATATAGAAATTGTAGATCTCGTCGTCCTCTACAAGAAAGGTCCTATGCAATTTTCCCGTAAGTCTAACGGTTTAGGAGTTATTGAGAAAAAACGAAATTTTTTTCCAAAAGTTCTTAATTTCGACGCTGGGA
>NW_017138358.1:53792-70143 GCF_001652005.2 Ceratina calcarata | reverse complement strand
TTCAAAAAACCGATGAATTGATTTAAAATTTTGCAGGTAGCTTCTTAATAGTAATAGGAATCAATAATAACAAATTAAACATGCTAGCATTGTTTAAGTGTATAGTCTATACATCCTTAAAATCCGTGTTCCACTTGATTTACGGATAGTTTTAAAGTCTGATTGAATCCATCTTTCTGGGTCTAGCGAGCGTACGTTACTTTTCAACCACAGCCCGAGTTACGCCGACTATTTGTTATGTGCGCTCGGTTGATCTATCAAGGCCCCCAGCGAGGCTTTTTTTTTATCTTTCTCTGCACAACAAACCTCCAGTAAAACCGCTGAGAAGGAAACGTGATGCAACTCGCGTAACAAACAAATGAATCCGTTATTGCATCAATTTTTGCTTTCAAAATTTCTCTTACGGTTGATCAATCAGCGTCATTGCAGATACTCAAAAATAAGTTGTTTTTGTAATTCCAACGATACTGACTGATTACGATTAATGTTAAAATTATAAACTGCAGATTTTGTACATTTATACAAAAATTGAATATGCTTAAAAATTTAATCTCTGCATCTGGTGCAGTAGAACTGAAATAAAAAAATGAATACGTATTACAATTATTTACAATTCTAGCATGATTAAACGAATCTGTATTTGAAACACGTTCTCTTCGTCGGCTACCATAACTGTTTTATTTCCGAGTGATCCCCGCATTGGATTTTTATAAATCCGTGAACCATTGAAAAGGGAAACTGGGGATTGGAAGAAGTGTACTTCCTGCAGGCGACGCGCCGGTACTTTAAGCTTGAATCTCTAAAAAGTCGGCCAGAGGAGGCTAAAGGCGCATTATTTCGCAAGCGATTTAAACCGGCGGCGACCTTGACGTTTTTCTTCTTAAAACAAACTGCGTCCGTTTATGAATTCGTACGAGACAGTTTTTATCGATGCATCGATAGTTTCACGGTGCGATAAAGCCGAGTAAACACTGATAAGATTGTAAGTCGTACGGTGATTACGCATTACTTTTCTGCTCCGCACGATTCGGAATAAACACGCACGATAACGTTCGTTTTGTAAAATAATTCAGCCAACCAAAGCCACTCGGATCGTTGATTCGCCATAACGATTTAACATTGACTTTAAATATTCATAAACCTTCGATTTTTAAATTAAATAAAACGTTTGTGGTATCAATTATAAAAGTGTGTTTCATCGTGAGATAATTTGTAATTAGAGCATTCATTCTATTTTTAAAATTCTGTATAATATAATTTATACATCAGATATTCATATTTTATGCGAATGCCATTTTTGAATAAATCCATAAGATCTGCAATTTAAGTACATATCGTAATCGATGGAATATCCTTGTGTGAATAAATAGTATCCACAGTTCTTGTATGTGTCCATTTTTGTGTTTAATCAATAACGATACGTGACTCTTGATTTTAGTCTAGAAGTTATATAATAAGATTGCGAAATCGTGTAACATAATTGATAAAACGATAAGACCAGTCGAGATTTCACCTCGACAATCAGCATAAGTGTTGATAATTGTTGTAGTATTGAACTTCTGCCTGATTGCTTTTTTTAATTCATCATTGTCAGTGTTTAACTAAAGATTGGAATAATTGTAATGAAGATTGATAAATCCTAATCCTAATCACCAATTAACTGTTCCATGTATTGTACATATAACAAATATTTCTAACTGTACTTGGAAATACAATTAAATCAGGAATTTAATGCTCGACTCATTTCTGTCCATGAGATGCAAATAAAAAGAGAAATGAAGATAAGGAACAGAAGTTTGTACGACGAAAGTCGTTTAAAACTGAGTAACTACAGTAAGCGTTGGTAAACGAGCAATTCGTCTCAATTCGACTCGCATTGAATAATGGCAGCATTAAATCCCATCGTGGGCGCAATAGACCGGCACAGGAAATTCTACGTTCAACAACTGATCGCAACCGTTACTCGATACGGTATTTTGTAAAAATGAAATGGGATTTGAAATGACGAAAGAGGGATTAGTGCGGCTCGCCACGGTCAAGGCGAACAACCATGCACTCCAGAGCTACTTGGTCCGGATCGAACATCTGCATTCAATGTTTCCTGGCGTCTACTAAATATAGGGCGCGCACAATTTATGTAACTCATGCGCCAAAATTCTTAGCCCCGCGGGTTCACTGTACCTGATCGCCGGTTTTTATACCCGGTCTCAAGGATACGATTGTCTACCGCACTGCGGTGCGAACACTCTCGAGACTCCCTACCCTCTCCATGTACGTCCTCTCCTCTTTTTATGTATACATACATACCTCGGAAACCCGATCCTGAAGCTTCCTACAACAGTTACCAAATTCCAGCGTACAATCTGATTAAAAATTTCGAAAAAACTTTATAATACCTGAATCGCCAAGTTTCTCTTCACAAATCATTTTCATATTGATTTAAATTTTTAAAGAAAGGACAGGAGGCAACCGTCTTAGGTTCTCCTGCAATCTGTACCAGGTGTGATGTTTAGATTTTTTCGACAGTGACATTCCTCGGCTCGTGTTTATCAATTCCCCGTGGTCGGCGATCGTAAAGGCAGGATATTAACGATCATGATTAACATCCGGCATCATCACGTGGCGTTCGAGGGGCGTGGTTACGCGTTGGTAATGAGTCTTTGAAGAAAAAGGGCGCGCGTGCGAAGAGGGCGAGGAATACAGAGGGGGGCCCTTGGTCAGAGAGATCGAGAGTGAGGGGCTGTAGTCCCGGTGACCTCGAAAGCGAGACGGCCTCGCGGCCGGAGACTCCAGGGGATCGATATCCGCACCCGCCATTCGTGCGGACACGTCCAACTCGTTGCAGATGCTACTCGGCCGACACCGCTGTCGTCTTGTAAAAACGAACCGCGAACTCCGGCGCGGTTCGTCCGCAAAAATGATTACGCGGGCGACCGAAGTTTCAGGGGAACAGCTGCCTCGAGGCGATTATCGGGGCGGTACGCGGCGTGCCGGGTTTTTAAAAGATCGGCAGAACTTACCCACCTCTTGGCTGGATGCTCGAACGAGAAGCGAGTCCATCAACATTCCCAGCAGAAAGCGTTTACCTCGACGGTCCTTTCGCACACACGGGATTTCGCAGTGGATATTAACCGGGGGGAATCGAATGAAAAAACTGACAGGACTCCCGCAAAACGGGCCGGATCCGGATTCGTGATTTCGCGCAACCTGACGGGGTTCCTCACTTTCACACACACGCACCGTGCACAAAGAAATGGTCACACACCAAATGATTCTGGAAAACCGGAATACGAGATTTTCTCGTTCCTGTGCGAGGCTCGCGACGCGCTCCGCGAAACGATCACTCGATCTTTGAAAATACTTTATGAAACGGAAGCTGCCATACTACTGTGCGACAAACCGTCGTCTAGCGACATCTCGCCGGCAGCGCACGACCTTAACTATGTCGTCACGAATATCAAATCTCTAACCGTTTCTCTATCGCGTTTTGCAATTGAGTATTTTAACTCAACCGATTTCTAAAACTGTATTCGTTTAAGCTTACCAATCGTTCAACGTACGCTTATCGTTCAATTTTACCAATGATCAAGCACATTTGCACTCGTTTCTGACTGCTATGCAAAAGCAATCACAAATGCGGTATGAATTTCAATTTGCAATTTAAAAATTCAGTCTTAAATACAGCTAATGTATTATAGTACTGTAACCTTTAGACTTTCCAGTGTGGAAAATCTAATTTTAACAGAAATTTCGATAGGTCCACGTCATTATTGTGGATATTTGAATTCTAAACGCACCTTTAGTCTCGTCCCGTCGCCTTAAGCTTTGAACGTTTCGCATCAGATTCACGTACTGGTAGCCGGGCAAATTGTTGCAAAATATCCAGGTGATTTCGTCGACTCAACAGGGAGCTCGCGTGGCCTCCAGGGTAATCATCGGGTAGTAAGAGTACGTCAAATTTTGATTAAGAACGCGGCGAAAGTCCACGCAGGAGTCCGTTCCCCACTAGAACTTGAAAGTTGGCCGCATCATCGCCGCGTTTGCGAGCCCGACGTCCGGTGGAGCATCTCCTGCTTCGACCGGTGAACGTTTATCGGCGAAATTTAATTGTCGGATCGATAAGTCAGGCGGTCGGGAAACGGGTAACGTGAACAGTCCAGAAAAATCGAAACTGCGTCGGCCATTTTGTATTATCGAGCTGTGACTGCGCCAACTTCACGCGGTAGTCGCATTTCTCTACTTTTTCGCGAGATTGTCGCTTCTCGTGCACTGTGTGTGACTGATCCTCGGTCCGAAACGAAAACAATTATCCGTTTTCCTCGTGAGGAGATCCGTTGCCGAGCGTGACCGGCGAGGAAACGAGACAGGAGCCACTTCTGGGTAAGTAAAACGACGGCAAGCATTATTCCACGGTAACCCTGTCTCCTCGTGTCGCGAAACTACGTCGTCGTAACGGGTAATCGTCGTCCTCGACGTCTCGCTGGACAGTGGACAAACATTTTTCCAAGCACATCATGCGAACGTTTCGCATTATTTATCGCGTGATCGATCCACGGGTTGTGACAACGCGTTTTTGTGGTCCATCGAGAGCGATAACGAGCTGGCTCCGTTGAAAAAGGAGGCGAGCTCGTGTCGCTGATCGATGCCCGTGCCGTGTTACAAAAGATAACGGACATTGAAGCATTGTCAGTGAAACCTCGTGCGCGTGAATATCCGATCGGTATCGGGGGGGAAAAACGTGCCGACCGCGTCAAAGAGCATCCCTAGCAACCAGCCCGACAAAACCTCCCCATCTTCCAAACCGTCGGATTCGATTTCACTCCTGGAATTAATTCTCTCGTACGTTTTTATTCATTTAACCTATTGACAGTCATCGATTCAGTTCTGGCAGGTTAGTTCTATCTCGTTCCCACGATATTGCGCAAATTTAACAATTATCCGTTTATGAGGAAATATAATGTACAATGTTATCAAATAAGTTATCTGGACTCAGATTTTCTGTTTGAGTTGAACAATTAATTGACACCTTTTGCCTGTTTGTCTATACAATAGCTTGCAGGTGTCCAATTTAATTTGAAGAATGAAATTCAGTTTCGTGTGTAAACGTTTTTCAAGCGTATGAATTATTCTTCTGGACAGGACACCTTGGTGACGTCAGGTTCTATTAAAACATTTTATTATTAAATTTGGAATAGTTTCGCGTTTTGTTACGCTATTTTCAACTGAGGACAAACACCTCCGTCTCTATATCGAGCATTTTCATACAGTCAAACATTCATCGTGCCATGCCATATTCTTCTGCCGATACATTGTCCGCTGCGAATTACAATCGCGATGTTTGACATTGCGCAACGAAATACTTGAAGAAGATTAAGGGGAGTAAAATTGATGAACATCGATGCTGCGTTGAGAAACGTTGAAGAGGCAACTGGCAACCCGTGGCTGACGTTTCGATGATTAATCACAGCTACCGTTATCAATGTAACCGAACAATTTCGCAACAACCAATGAAGCTCCCTTATTATACCGACCGTATAATTTCACACGGCCGTACACCGTTTCCGCGTTAAATTCGACGAGGAGATTTCGTTCAATTACCAACAAGCTGTTAACTAGTGATAACGAGGCGATACTAAAAAGAGATCGCAAAGGTGTTTCGAGCAGAGAGAGGGAGAGAGAGCGGCGTCGGAGATATGCAACTAAAATTAAACGACGCTCGCCGGTGTGCTGTCCTAGACCCTTTCATTGGCCTTTTAACCGACATTTTCTAACCCCGACCTAGCGCAACACGTGTTGCGCACTCGCCTTATACAAAAAAGCCGAGAAGACACGCAGGATTCTTATCGATCCTCCTAGTCCAGTCAAAATTTCTCATGCTACATTCATACGGAATAATTGACTAAAATTCTGCAGCAACAGATAGGATCTGAATGTGAACAGGAATCAGAGATTTTCAAACTGATTCGACTGGACTACTAAGGCAAATGGTACTTTTAATGGACACGTGTTACGCAATATCATGCAACGGTGCACCACTATCGCAGCTGCCAGTAGTGTCTCGTAGTATATTTATATAGTATCTGAAGATAAATCGATGGGCCAGGAATAGCCGAGGGTACATTAGTTTGGAAATGTGCGAACGACAATCCTCGGGAAATCTTTCTCTTTCGAATGACGCGTTGATTATTTTCAAACGCGACGATATGAGAAAGTAGACAGCAGGGAAACGTGGCATAATGACTCACGATGATTGATCAAACGTTCTCCGAAAACAGAGACACGCGCGTTATCAGAGATACTTGTAAAGTAAGTATGATAATTTTTTTTAAACGTCTGGCAAAGGACGAGTCGAAATTGGTAGTTGATCGATCGCGTGAGTCACGGTCGATCGTCGGTGCCCCCGGAATCGTTTACCCGGGCAGACAAAGCAAACGGCCGGAATGGTATTTTGAACGGACGACAAGGATGGCCGGGATCGTCCTTCTGGCATCAACTGTGACCAGTCTCGAGATCCTTTTTCCTCGATACGTCGCTCACGCTGCCCGAATATGTAAAACTGACGTCACACCTCCTCGCAAAAGGACGCCCACTATCATTCCTTCTCGCTTCAATTATATTCACGCGGCCGTTCAAGAATCAACATCGCGACATTGTTCTTCGGACGTATCAGAGGTTTCCCGACGGTATCGGGTTCGCCGCGGACTCATTGAACGGACCGCTTCCGGGTTAGTTTCCATCCGACGATCATTCGTTTATGGCTTTGCATGAGTAATTCGTCGATTACGATGCCCCCGCCCACGATTTGCCACACGTTTCTTGGAAATTCTACCCATTCCGAGAAGTTCTCTTGATAAATTTCGTAAACACGTGCTACGAGCGTTCAGCAGTTCGAACTCTTTTTATCAAAGGACTGAAAGGAATTGGAGGTCGGATTGCAATCACGACGGGAGATCCTCTTCGATGAATGAATGACTATTTATTTGTGATATGAGTTAGTCAGTGCGTTGATGCAATGAGAAGATTCCCTGAGTGAGACGAATCACCTATGACTAATAATGGAATCGCTTTGAATCAGATTCGATGCTTAGTATTCTTGAGAATTTTGAAGATCTAAAATTTAGACAAGCATTTCATGTTGAAAAGCTTTTCTTTGAGACATTCATACAAAACATGAAACGATATTGAAAGATATTCAAGAAACATGTTCGAATTTCCACAATAATGAAAAACGTCGATTCGTTTGGACTTTTGTATTCAAACACTACCTGTGACTCGAGTTCAGAAATGCCCACGTATCGCATTCACGATTATTATGCGCTTTGCTGAACTCAAAGGAGATTCCCCCAACGCGTGGACAACCACCGAGTGTATTTATCTACGTGGAAGCGAATATTCAACCAGAAAGGAATACTTAATGATAAGAGGATGACTCAGCTTTCGACCACTGATAGCGACCGTTTTCAATTACCATTGATAACGAAATTAATTATACTACTTCCTGCCTCCGTTTTTAACAGCAAGCTCTTCGATCAGCGTTTAAGGATTTTCGGTAAACACGAACGTGTCGTATCGATGCGTGTCTTTCCTTTTGCAAAATCATGAACGACTATCACGCTTGCAAAACGTGTACAGCCGCAACCGCGTTTCCTGCGGAGGCACGTTTTTAGGCAAATACTGCGCGTCAATTACAGCACACGCCAATCAATAACTTCATCGTTCGGTGAGCAGGAAATGGAAACCATTCTCTCTCGTGCCACTTGATTAACTCGAACTTTGAACTAACCGTTGGACAAGAATAAATCATGCGATTGTAAATAGCATAAATGAAAGCCAAGATAATGTCCGAAATAAATATAACGTATGAATGATCGTGCTGGTAACGAAGATACACGTGTTACTCGCGAGAGAAAGGTGCGAAAATTACTGTTTGGAAACGAGAGAGTGATTTACACCTATCGTCGACGCAAGACTGTCTTTCCATTCTTGGAGTAGAGCCCAGGCTCTAGCGATTGTCGTTGGACGAATGTCAAGACCAAAACTGCTGCCTAACGATTGTTAACGAGTGGAGGCCGCCTAGACGATTAATTAAATATCTTCTACAATGAAAGAAAGAATTATTTCAACCAAGGTACATCATTATATCCGAAATTGAAGTTTTCTAATACAGCAATTTTCTAAATAATTATTTTTTCATGTTTTACGCAGTGAGACCAGGAAAATTCCTCAATAGGATTAAATTCGAAGAATGTCTGAGGTTTTGGTTACCCAAACAGGATGTCCCGCACGATTGATTGATAAGACCGGTAGTCAGGCTGTATCGCGTTACCAGCACAATAGGCATCCGAAACATTCGGAATCGCGTTACGTAACCGCGTTGGGCGCCGGTGAATTTTAAATATCGAAGACCCGGTTTCCAGCCGCGTTCCGCGGCGTTCAATCGGCAGAACCTCTCCTGGCTGGTCTACTTTTCCCCGCAACCGCGCCGGACAGAGTACTTCGACGTGGACGTCGAACGAGGATCGGAAAATTCCATCGAGCGACGTTAAGATTTCTTGGAAGAAGCTGTACACTCGTCTCTTCTCCCGTTCTGCGAACTTTTTCTAACGAAGTGCGTAAATCTTCAGGACGTTGAGCGAGGAGGATAGTAAATGTTTAAAAATTATTTTATGAAGCGTCGTTCTCCACTGCGAACCGTAGAAGTCAGCTGATAAATAGTTATTGCCTGTTTGAAAGTTTCCTCATTGATGAAGCTCTGAGGGGCTTCGCGTTTCATTAAAAGTTCGAAGACTAGTCTCGTTTTCCGTTAAACTTTCACTGATGAGACTGAAACGCATTGGGAGATGTATTGAAATATCGTCGAGAGGTGAATTAATTATTCGAGCTGAGCCTTAATGGGTCCGTGGAAGAATGGCATAATCGCTTGAGGACTCGGTGGAAGGGTGTTCATCGTCGTTGGAAGGACGCCCACGACGACCCACGTCGCGATGACTGTTTCTCGCGGCTTTACCTGCCCGGTTCGGCAAACGTAGGCAGGCCAAAATCACCTCCGAAACTCGATGTGACTCACTGGCCTCCCGATCGCACCACGGATTCATTATAAGCCAATACAAGCAGACGCCGAATTCGTAGATCGGTCAGTCGATCGGAAGCGAAGAAGAGGAAGTGATATTATAGACTTTCGACGAGAGCAATATGATGGAAAGGAACCGAAGGACCTGAACAGGAAGGCCTCGGTACGTACAGCGTCCTCGACCCGATCGCGGAGGTGGCGTCTCGTATGGACATGAAACGCGGTCCACCTGGCACGCCACGAGAGAATTCCTGCTCACCTACTAACACGCTCCGACTCGATTTCGCGTGGTAACCAATACCTCATCACGCATCGAGACTCGTTCCATAATACTACAGCTTTGAGTATTAAAAACGTGGATTGACCCGTCGACTCAGAATCATTTGATACACGTTTGTTATTAAAAGACGAGATTGGTCAAGCTGAATCCTGAGAAATGCCGAGTTGGCAATATGGAAAGGCTAGGCATAGAGGAATCTCGGAACATATTTGGACGTGGGGACCGTTAGATTAGTTTCGGCGTGCGTGATTCAGTGCATCGTATAGGAACGGAACGCGGCGCGCAACGAGCAGAATGCAAGGCGCAAGACTTGGTTTTTCTTGCCCCGCAGGTGCCGGGGGGAGACACAGAGAGAAAGAGAGAGAGAGAGAGGGCGACGACGTTTCTCAAGTGGGATAACGTAATGACCTCCACCTCCGTGTTTCCAACTATTTTCGATACGCTAACTCGTCTCGGCTAACTTTAGCCGCGTTTTCGTTAGTCCAGTCTTTGACTTTGAGCGCTCGCTCCTCCGCATCGGAACTACATATCTCAACCGATTCGATTTCTCAGATTTTTTGTTCTCGTTTGTCAATTGTCGCCAATTATTATCGTGTAAAATTCAGTTGTTCTCGCGATGTGAGACTGGCTTGAATTATTCTCGTCGCTCGTGTGTTTGGACACTTCACCTGAGTTGACCTGTCGGCAAACCGGAAGTCCGCGTGTAACATGAACAGTGATACGCGCGACGTGAGAGAAAATAGGTGCACGTAAGTTTAACCAGAGACTAAATAAATAGAAGCGTTTCGTATTAATTCAGTGTGGATGTACTAAAATAAGAATGCTTTTAATAGCCACTCTGTGTGTAACGTGGCTCAACTATTTCGAAGGCAACGCTCGAAATTAACTCGCGTTCACTGGAGTACAGAATAAAACAATTTTCTAGTACTACACTTTTACGGAATCGGAGATTCCACTTGGGTATTTAATGAACGAGACTCTTCGCTTAGGAGGATTCGGCTTGAGCCCTCTTTTCATTCGGCAAGGGAATATCGCGTTGATTGAACGCTTTCCACTGGCAACAGGTGGTCGGAGGTTTCTTTGAAGAGTTTCATCGAGTGACAGCCTCGAAAACGCCAATTATAACTCGATTACCTTCCTAACGACCGGATAAGTTTACTTGGACACCTTCAGGTGTTGGCCTTTCCTCTGCTAAAGAAAATTCCTCTTCAATGTGAAATCTATTGAGACGTATCTTCTGATCACTTTTTAAACGGATATGAAAGTGGAATTACGTTTTGCTTCAGGAATAATTACAGTGAAATGTCTGTTAGATTGTTTTCTGAGTACGTAATTGGAAGAGGGAAAAAGAGTTAGACTGCCAGAACGAAATAAGCCTCGCAGACTCGTTTGCCCGGCTGCCAATTGGCTTGCTAATTACTATAACTGATCCCTGCGTCGCATTGTTCGACAGGTGGTTGCCTAAGCCCTGACACCCGAGCGCGAGCACTGTGAACGATGGTCGACTACTACAAAGTACTAGAAGTGCAGCGGACCGCGTCCAGCGGCGACATAAAAAAGGCGTAAGTATCAGCCTGACTGGTAACGATTAAAAATCTTCAGAGAACGTATTATAAATTTTAAGTTACGTTTGGAATATACAATAATTGAAAAAAGAAAGGGAAGTGCATTTTTTTTAAACAGATTTGTTGTGAAATAAGAGTTGCATGAAACGGTGGAAAGTTAAACACAATAAACGTCGAGTGGAACGATCAGGAATGAATTGGTGCACCGAAAATAAGTGTGATTACATGTTTGTCATCAATGCCGTTTTATTTCGCGTAAATAACGGTGGGTGGGTAAAGATTGAATGAATGGGTTTTTATTTCAACTCCGTTGAGGTGGCTGGCGGCGATCCAAAAGAACCCGGTGTCCTCATCTGCCTCGCTGTGAACAGTCGGTGATTAAACAAAAACTCGTCGCGTTTCAGATACAGAAAATTGGCGTTGAGATGGCACCCTGATAAGAATCCTGAGAACTTGGAAGAGGCGAACAGGCGGTTCAAAGAGATCTCTGAGGCTTACGAAGTACTGATCGATGGTAAGATTGAATTTTAATCGATTTTTCTAAACTTTCAATCCTGAAACCACGAGTCGAATTTGGTCAGTCATATGGAGTCTATTTTGTCGAATGGTGGTTTTGGGATGAAACTGTTCTGATAAGGAGATGCCCTGAATCGTGCAACCATGTCTCTCCGCGGCTTGGACGAGCTAGCTAGGCTTTAGTAACGAATAGAGAGCGTAATGCCAACGGGAGACGAACGACGGCAGCTCCTGCTTGTCAGCAAAGCCGAATTTCGCATGAGCCTACTCTTTCGAACGGTATCCAACTAGTACGACTTATTCTGGGAGCCAGCGTCCGTCTGATCTAGAACGGATCGATCCTTATGAATGAGCGTTTCATAACCGCCACGTGATAGCGCAAATTGAGTCTAATAATCAACGGCTTCGAGTCACAATGTCAATTTCCTTCGATTTATACACACGATCTTGCTCAAGACTCTGAACTACTCGATTCTCGAGCTCCCCATTCGTGTGAATTCGAGGATCGAGGCTTGAACACTTTTAGCCGAAGCATCGCTGCGAAATTTCTGTCGTTCACGAAAAAAAAAGAAGGGAAATTCAATCAGAAATGTTTGTTTCCGGACCGTGCTCGATGTCCAGATGCGAAGAGACGAACCTACGACCAACGATTGTATCAGAAGGCGTCCTCGAGGCCCGGCCGTGGATTCACCTACCGGAGTTACTTTGACTCTCCTTTCCAGCGATATTTCGGTACCACTTAAGAGAAAAAAGACTTTGAGAGAGTGACCAGGATTTTCTTTCGATTTTGTCTCCTCGTTGCCAAGCCGGATCGTTTCCCTTTAGCTCGAAACTCGTAGGATCTTTGTGTTCCCTGCGAGTACTCGTGGGAGCCTCGAAAGATACTTTTTTCTCTTTGCCGCCGTTCAAAACGCAGATAATATTGCCTGTAATTTTCTCGCATCTCTAACCAACTGCCATTGCTCGACTGACCAAACGAGAGAATGTTACAAGAAAATTGAATCAGTCTTCAAAGGATTTTAATTAAATACAAAATGTTTCTCGACTAAATTGTATTGAAATTAATCTTTGAAGATCCGTTCGTTTCTAAGTTGTTCTCTCTCCACTGGTTTTTCTGTTGGACGACTTCCGATTGACCAGCGTATTCTACTAACCAAAGCCTTGCAGTACTAGCTTCTTGGAATTTGGAGCGAATAAAACCAAGCGGACCCATTGTTTCTCGTCAAATTTTTATTAACCGCGACCTCCGTTTGTTTTTCAGAAAAGAAAAGGCGAGTGTACGACCAGTATGGAAAGGAGGGGCTTCAGATGCCAGGTGGTAAGAGGCGGCACGACGACGACTTCGATGCGCACTTCGCTGGCACCTTCGTCTTCAGAGATCCTGAGGAAGTATTTAGAGAATTTTTTGGCGACTCCGGTTTTGAAGATCTCTTCTCAGGTAAGTAAAAATCCTGTCGAATCTCAATGGAAACCAACTCTAAATCTCCATAATTGTAATTATAGTAAAGTGTGTACCCTGAAACATTGTTAAGTTCTCGCGGAAAGTTCGCGTTTTGGTAGTAAATAAAATTAACTGCATGCCAGAATCATTTAATTTTGAATATGGAGCAAGTGAAATTCTTAAAACCTTGAGAAGTTGAGAAATGAAGCAGGAACTTTTCGCGAGATTAAATAATAAATGGAAAACAGTTTACAAACCAAGTGATTAACCGAGTTGGACGAGCTGCTTCAGCGGCAGAATCCAATTACCACGTGATTAACGGTGTGCTGATTCGTTCCCAAAGACCTTATCGGAGTGGGACGCCGGGGATCCAGGCACAGTCATCCAACCAGTAACAGCATAAGCACGTCCTTCTTTAGCCCGTTCGGCTTCGGTTTCTCACCGTTCAACAACTTGTTCGAAGGTGCGTCAGGGAACTTCACGTCGTTCAACACGTTCACGTCCTTCGGCGGGTCAAACGTTGGCGGTGCCGTGAGACGAACGAGCACCTCCACTCGGTTTATCAACGGAAAAAAGATCACCACCGAAAAGTAAGGATGCTACAAAACGTTCACGAAGATCCTCTTCAAGAATTCCAAGAAATACTCCGTCATCTTTCCTAATCACGTCTCAATGAATCCGTCGTCCTGATGAAAATTCTTAAAGACGTTCTTTAAGAAAATCGCGAATCCAGTCCAGAAGTTTCTAAAAAAATTTTTGTGCCTGGGGCTGTTGCAGGGTCATCGAAAACGGGAAGGAAACGATAATGTCGTACGAGAACGACGTCCTGAAGTCGAAGACGGTGAACGGCGTGCCACAATCAATAACGTACAGTTAAATCACAGATATCTACCGATCAAGAAAACGCTCGCTCGATCTCCGCTCGGCAATGAGAAATTCCTGTCGTCGTTTTGTCACGTATCTGCGAGTAAAATAATTCAATCTACGCCCTCGCCCTACCCCCCTCGACACCCGTTAAGAGAGGCGTTAACGTTGTGTTCCTGCTACTGATCTACCTGAACGTGAAAAAAAAAAAGAAATCGATTCATTCTCAGCAAAAACGAGTTAACAACCGCGGCAGTCACGATTGTACTTCATTTTTACTTTAGATCATTCATTATCATCCGGCACCCCTCGCATCTCGTTGGAAACGTTCTCTTTAAAAATGACATGTAGTTGTGCCGCTGGTCGACGGACTTCCGGCCTCACGCATTATTGTAACAACAAGATGAACGACAAAAATATATGTACATATTATTATACAGTTGATCAACCAATACCAACGAGAGAGAAACGGAACGATGTATATATATAAAATATACATATATATATACATATACAGCGGATTACTCTGGCGAAATTCGATGACAGTGAAATTGGATCTCTGAAGCTCGAGCGATCGGGTCTCGTTTACAATTATGAATGTGCTTAAGAATTTTGGATAAAATGAGAAAGATCAAATATTTAGGCGAGGCGCGAAGATAAACGTTATCCATCACGTTCTGAGCTTTTGTTCCCGTCACCTTCTGTGTTTTACCAGGTTCGACGAGTCATCGACGAGTCGCCAGCTGACCGACAATGCCAGCGATATCTCGATGGCTGGCCAGAACTCGAGAACAGTCCACGGTGACCATCAGAAGGCTAGCCGAATAAAGACGCACCATCCACCAC
This sequence comes from Ceratina calcarata, assembly GCF_001652005.2. NCBI lineage: Eukaryota > Metazoa > Arthropoda > Insecta > Hymenoptera > Apidae > Ceratina > Ceratina calcarata. Next base: position 55,561 of record NW_017138358.1, on the reverse strand, counting down.
TTCTCACTAAGAAGCACGATAAGAGTAAGAGAAAATAGAGGCAACACACTCTTGCAGCCTTCTCTCATTCGTTTCTATATTAATTACTATCATTATTAATTGTATTCTCATCTGTATTTTCGTTAACTTTTTTTTGATCCCTATTCATGATATATATGTATATGTTTACATGTATATTATTTTCGAGACAAACGCAAACATACATCATACATACGTTTATCTTAAACGGCATTCGTGAATTTGTTCGTGACAAGAAAAAGAAAAATTACTGGTTCAATGCCTTGGTTGGCTATCGTTTCACATGTTCGGTTGATCAGAAATAAAAAAAAGAAATTCGCTGCAAAGTAGTCTGATTGTAAAGCTGTGAGTGAGAGAAAGGAACAGAGAGATTGATCGAGAGAGTAAAAGTCTTTTCTTTCTGCGGGCACACAGGAAGAGAAGGTTTCTCTTCTTTTTTTTAACTTTATTTCACAGAACATTCTGTTGCGTTTTATATAGAGTGCGCGTCGTTTCTGTTGAAAAAAAAAAGATTTGGCGTGTTACGTTTAAAGTACGGTAAGTTTTCGCTTAATCCTAGATTCCTTAGATGATTAATTAATCGATTAATGAGTCCGTTACGTTGTTAGTTACGATGATAGAATTGATAGATTCTTTAAGCCGCGACACGACAATTATACTATTACGATTATTATTATTATTATTATTACTACTACTACTATTACTACTATTACACGCGCTTCGACTGAGTTTTAACGAGTCTTAAGAACGTTAAACGAACACTTTACTTAACACGTTACATTTTTTTTTCGCGGAATGAGTTTTTAAGCATACTACTAGGAATCCGTTGCCCAGAGACATCACTCTTTAGTTTCAACTTACAGCTGTAACCAGTGTTCTAGAGGATTGTATCGTATCGCAAATTATGTGCTGTTGAAAACGCGCGAGCGTAAGAGCATTCACGATGGAAGAAATGTGTTCCGCGGAGAATGAAGGATTTTCGTATCGATCACGTATATACAGGGCTAAGTTACTCTGTTGCGGAAATGTTTTCCTTCAATTAAAACCAGAACTTAAGCGTGGTAACGTCCTATTCATTTTTCTTTAGTTAGTTTCCCTTTGCGTATGTGTACATAATGATAAGGCAAAAGAAATGTTAAAATGGTCTTGAGTAACGAGGAAAGTGAGAGAAAAAATACATTGATTAATATACACTAATAATAATAATATCGTACGTATATTTATATATACACATATATTCCATTGTTCTCATGTCGATTTATCCAGACTCCATTTCTTCTGATTTTTTAATAACTTTATAATATAACGTGTGTAGGACAGGAATAACGACGATGGCAATTGTAACAAAGTAAACTGGCAACTTTATTATTTCTTCAAATTTTTTCGCTTTACAAAACGGGGTTTCGCCTGTGGTCCGATTGTGATCTCTTAATAGAAAATTGTGTATATAAAAGATTTTTCCAAAAGCGAGTCGTTCTTTTCTTAAATGTGCTTCGATGTGGTATTTAGAAAAGAATCGTGTACATGTATTCGAAAAGCTATTTAAGTGAGCGTGCATGGGAGAATTGAGAATCCGATCCTCCGTGAGGTGGGATCATGAGAGAATACAGTTTCGGCGTTGTAAATAGACCGAGTCCAGTGATAGCGAAATAAACGTTCAGCTACCACCGAGACCAGTTTTTGATTCGTTTCAAATCGATATGTCAATTCCTCGTTTCTTCTTTTTATTACGATATATATCTATATATATC
>NW_017138358.1:44505-52480 GCF_001652005.2 Ceratina calcarata | reverse complement strand
TATACATAAAAACTATGTTAGCACCGATCGCTTGATTATTACTCCCAAGTAGAAAAAGATTGCTCTTAAACATTTTTGCAACTACTGCACCCTGATATAAAAGCCAAGTTGATAAGTTCGACGAGTATGAAAATAACGTAGGCGTTAGTTAATAACAGATTGTCATCCGAAAGGTTGGTTTACTTCTTCCCGATGATGGATATCAGTTCTTCCACCTTCTGAATGTACTGTTCTTTCGCAGCATCTTGGCTCATGCCCTTCCTACCGTTCCAAGCGTCCCACTTAGCTTTGCCCTTCAAATCCAGCATGCCTGGCCTAGCTAACAACGTGAAAAAGGACAAACACTTAGAAAGTCGTCTACAATTTCTGCAACCTTGATATTAGTTAGAGACTCTGTATATCCCTGCATGTTCATTAATCGTCTAATTTGCATTACTAATCGCGAGAGGCAGTCGATATAAAAAACAGTCGAAGTTCAAAGGTCTCGTCATTTCTTGGTAAATCTTATCAAAGGTTTATAATGCAACAAGTTTTTGGTAGCGAGCTAAACATTACGAAGTGTGTGTGCTTACACGTGTTGCAATCGCCGACGGTGGCCTGTTTGTACAGCGAGTACAATTCGAGTAGATCATTGTCTGAAGCTGGTGCCTTCAGTTCCTTCACCTCTTCCGCAGCCTTGTTGAATCTCTGACACAAGAAAAAAAAAATAAAAAATAAATTACACCTATCTCGCCCTCGTCGGTTCGCTTAAACGTGGAACTGGAGCAAAGCGTTTTCAGAAATTGGAGGATTCAGGATCGCACTAATTGGGGTCGTAGGACGTAGAATGATAATTACTTCGTCAAGAGACATTGTGTATTTTCTTTTAAACAGAACTACGAGCACGAACACGAACACGTCAGTCCCTTGGCACCGGTGCGGATCTCTGTGGTGTAAAAGCGTCCACTGGAAAGTTTCCAGTGGAAACGCAATCGATGACTGTTCCCCACTCCTGTCCTTGACTCGTTCAGTCTATACTACTGACAATAATTTTTTAGCTACGATGCAGGCCTTTAGATTAATAAACTATTATGTCACCGTGTTATCATAGAACACGCGATAATGTGACCAACGATACGGTTTTACTCGAGCTAGATCCAAATAGACTTTCCCAATGAAACGAGAACTCGTCAAACGCGCATAGGCTTATCTCGCTCCCACTTTTCTTAACATTTCTTAGATTATTTATTATCAAATATTTACTTCAGTTTCAGCGGATACTAAAAATACCGTCTAATCAGGGAAGCAAAAATAAAACCACGGTAAAATGCGTTTTACATGAGAATCAGAAGAGGTTCGATTAATTATAAGAATAATGCATGCAGAATTTTTATTATTAACACAGTAGGAAATCATACGATTCGATTATGTTAATATTAAGTAATATAAAATAAAATGAGAAGCAATTTAATAATTCATGAAGAATATTTTTTTTAAATAAGTGGAGGTAACTGTCGATGGTGCGTCACGTTCGATGAAGTCTTAGAGGTATATGAAACCGATTAATATTTCGTAAAAGAAAGAAAGAAGACAATGTAAACCACGATTCTGTGCTAAATAATTAATCTGGTACAATAATCAATATGAGATCTAATAAATGTGTAAATCTACAAATTTGTGCTAATCGTACGACGTGGACTCGTACTCTAATGTGATAAGATAAAGCAATCAAATGATCCAGCACTTTTATCGTCGCGGTTTTATTTTATATCAAATTCTTTGATATTCCTACATCATAAATGAGAGTGTTCCGATTTATGTTAACGTTCTTCGTTTCCGTACGGTGAAGCCAGGTGGCACCACTTGCTGATGATACTTCTACCAACTTCCACGTAAAAGATGGCGGACTGCAAGGGTGCGTTTTGTAATTCTTTACATTTACAGTAAACTATCGGTAGATTCAGTGCGATGTCGCATGCATTTCGTATAAGAAACGATTCGCGGAGACCCGTGTTCACATTTCACTGATGGCTACTTCGCGCCGGATGCACAGCGTTCGCGTTTGCTCGCGCGTGTACGCTGCCCAACGGATCGACCAACAGCAACATTGTTTGACAATCATTTTCTAATTGTTTCCATTCATATTTTTTTCACGCAGAGAACAAGGAAGACGCGAACAGGCCATGGTATTTAAAGGTAGACCCACCGCGGGAATCGTCTGGAGAATCTCCTGAAAATTCTACAAGTGGTAATAAAATGCACCGTTGTTTTTTTCTCAACTGTCCAACCGTCGTTTCTCATATCACCATCGTTGCTCCGCTGATTTTTCATTCTCATCCGTGATCTTCCATTGATTCCGTCTACGAGCGTAAACGGGGATTGTTAGAATCGAGGAAAATTACTTGTGTTTTGCTGCGGTCGTAGGTTATGATGCGTGCACGTATACACGACTGTTTACATGTGTGAAAATCGTAAATTAGGTCGACTTCTCTCGACGCGGATCCACAGTTCGTTAAAAATTGATCGCCGACCCGCGGTTCATTCACTTCATCCAGGCGCGAATTGTTTCAGAAAGTATGGAACAGCCCGAGACAACGGAAGACAGCAAAGAGTCTCAGGAAACGCCGTCGAGCTCTAGCAAGCCGATATTAGCAGCGTCGAAATTCGCGACTTCGTTCGGTGGTAATGACTTCTCGAAATCATTGACGAAGAAGAGGAGATCGTCGATACTATGGCCGTCTCAATTAGGCACAGTGACCAACAGCCAGCCGACGACGAAATCTTATTTGCAACCAGCCAAGTTTCAAAACCCTTTTACAAAACTTGCTGATCCAACGACAGATGAGAAGAATGATTCGACGAAGGAGAACAGTAAAACAGAAGAGAAGGAAGAGAAGGTCGAAGACAAGGTTGAAAAGGAGGACAAGAATGAAATGGAAGAAGTAAAGGAGGAAGTAAAAGAAGAGAAGTCGGAAGTGAAAGAAGAGGAGAGCGATGAGAAAACTGAAACGAAAGAAGAGAAGAGCGAGGAAAAAGAAACTGCAGAAGCCAAGGAAACCAAGAGCGAAGAGAAGCCTGTGGAAGAGGTGAAGCCGACTTTCCTGATGCTGGGCGCGACTACGAAGGACACTGTGAATAGTACCGTGGCACCTTGCACCTCGGAGCCAAACTTCGTGTTCGGTCAGAACCTCCAGGAACGGGTTATGATCGCGAACGACGCGGAGAGTTCGGAGAAATCGGAAACCGAGGAAAAGAAGGAGGAAAAGAAAGAGGAAAATTCGAACGAGAACGGCTCCACGGAGCTTCTGTTCTCCGCGGCTTCAGCGGCGTGTCGTACTACCTCCAAACCGAGTCTGTCGCTGACGGAAGCAGCTCAGGAATTGGAGGAAGCGAACCGGGCTAACAAGAGGAAGTACAGTCAAATAACGCCGTTGACGGGCGAAGAGGGAGAGACGAACGTTTTACAGATTAACTGCAAATTCTTCGCATTCGACAAGGTTCATATATCATTAATAAACCGCGGATAAAGAATTAACGACGAAACGATTGTTTTCACTGACGGTATTTAATTTTAGGCCAGCGGCAGTTGGCAGGAGCGGGGCAGGGGGACGTTGAGACTGAATGACCGGGACGAAGAGTCTCGTCTCGTCGGGCGCACGGCTGGCACTCAGAGATTGATCCTCAACACGAAAGTGTGGCCTGGAATGACCGCGGAGAGGGCCGCGCTGAAATCGTTGAGGCTGACCGCGATGGACGTGGTAGGTAGCATCAGAATCTTCACCGTCCAAGCCGCGCCGAAAGAGGTGGAGCAGCTGCACAATCTGCTGCAGCAACGACTGAAACGGGCGCAAGAGCGCCAGCCTAAGAAACTAGCGACCGATCACTGATGATCGATCAATCGTCGCGAGTCGTTCGTTCGTTCGCCAGAACGTTGCCCCGAGCTCGGGCGCTGAGGTTGACACGTGAGAACAAGCTCGAAGTCAGGCCCTATCACTTCTTCATTTTTAGAGTAATAGCGCGATGTAGAGCTGCTAAAAGCAATTCCGCGCTTCTCCATCGTAAGAACGGAAGTCAAAGTCCTTGATGTTTGCAGGCGGATAAAAAAAAAAATAATCATAAACAGCAGACACGAAGCGAAAGAAGTTAAGTGAATTCAGAATAATAAAATGTTATAATCATTCCCGAACGATAATTCTGTTATACGGGGGAGATTCTTTAATTTTTTTTTTTCTTCTCTTTGTTCAAACGAAACAGGAGAGTCCAAGGGGGAAAGCATTAGTTAGACATTTTTTATAACGGCATAATAAATGTACACGAACACACAGAGACACGGTCGGTCATGAAACTACCTAAACAACTAATCGAATTTTACTTTTCTAACACCCATCGATCAGTCTCGAGTCTTTTCTTAATCAATCACCTTACCGACTTTTATCTTAGCAACATTCGTATCGAGTACAATTTTATTCCCTGTCACATATATAAATATATAAATATTATATAAATAGAGATGATTATAAATATATAAATAATGTAATTTGTAAGAACGATAATCCTAGTTTCGTGATTTAACGCGACCCGTCGACGAGGAGAGGCGGTCAATCGAATCTGTTCCGTATTGGGCAGGCCGCATAATTAACCCAGCGCGAGCACAAACCACGCGAACACGATCTTGTAACTACTTGTATTTTAATTTTCCATTTGTATATAGCAGCCGTGAAGCCCGTTTCCTCGTCGTATCTTTGTGTGTCTTACCTTGATAAGGCTGTGTTCGGGGCGGCATCTCTACAATTTCTTGTCTTAGCGATATTTACGAGGATCGAGAAACGACGCGCATTAACAGAAGTGCAAGTCTATTTACTTAAAAGAGAATAAACAAGAAAAACGCTTTTCGCATCACCGATAAATTACCGTTTCTTTGTACTCGAAGAATCACACTGTACACATCGTTACAAGAAATACAAAACTCTGTATAAAACACAGTTGTTACTGAAACCCTTCCACCCCCTATTTGAACAGCGGATCTTCAAGGATTTATCCAGACTGGAAAGCGGACAGAGCCGCGCGCAGTCTAATATTTTCCGCTCGCGGCGCTCACGGACCGACGCGGGCGGCATTCAACAGGCCGGTATTTATAGATTCGAGAGTTTCGCGCAAAGCTACACAACGTTTTCGGCGTGAAAATCCGGCTCCTGTCCTCGTCAAAGTCTACCGACGATCGACGGCCACTAATTCCGTCCTACGACCTGCTGTTCTAACTAGTGTCAGAGTCGTGTCCAAGTTTCGCAAGTACTTCCGCAGAAGTGTGGCCGCAGCCGAGGTGTCCAACGCAACCGCCTAGCTGACGTTTGAACATTTCTAGCGCTGCTTTTGGCCGCGACACGAAACAACATGCACCGCACACGGACTTCCCGTCGACTTTGAAAAAAGAAGAACAGTTTTGCGTTTGGAGGGACGCGTTCAAAGTCGTAAGATTTAAAAGAAGACTTCGTGTCTAACGTTTGACAAATGTTCACTCATCTCTCATATCGTCGAACCGGGAGCTGACTCGTCAAGGTCGCGGCACTTCTGCTGACCCAGTTCTCGTCGTAAACGAGTTTCTTCTTCAGAGGTCATACGTTAATTCCGTTAACGATGTGACGCGGCGCGCTGGACGTTTCGTCGAACTCGTCCGATCGGCAGGAAGTGATCGGTGGGGAAGGAAGATGTCCGAGCGGGAATTCTTCGACGATTACGCTGCGCGGCGGCCAGGAATTCGGGCGTCGTGGGACGGCAAGCTGAGAAGATAGCATCCGAGAATTCGGATCAGGGACTTGTCTGACAGACGTCAGTGCCGTTCACGACACCGCGTGGAATCGATTATTACGGAAGATGATCGGACAATCCAGAAGAGATTTTCTAAATAATTCGTATACACAAAACACGATAGAAGATGAAATTCGTAAAGGAGGTATTTAAAAATGATAAGTACGCCCGTGCGACGAACTGATTAATTGAAGTGGAGGAGATGGCAGTGAGAGAGTGAAAAAATCAAGCTTGGAAGATGATGTTCACGGCTGGTGCGCACGCGAGGAGGAGGAACGCCGGGGGTGGCTCGGGTCAGAGGTCCTCCGCGGACCGCAGGAGCTCGCAGGCTCGCGCGGGCGCGGAAAGATACACTTACAGGTGAGCCACCCGGTAGGTAAAGACTTGCAACTCGTTCGCCAATTAGAATCACCATCAAACAAATTATCATCGATCGGGCAATAATTAAACGCACTTTACAACTTCGTTATGAGTAGCCCGTCAATTTTCTGCACTTATAAAAAAGTTTAAATAATATAATATATGCAAATTAAAGGAACATCGATGCACGCATATTACACACTAGAAGATGTATAACACAATTATTTTATTCTGCACGAAAGTCTGCAGTCTAATTGTAAAACTCGTAGACGAAGTATTTTTTTAAATTATAGTATATTTTAGTATAATATTATATTATAAATTAAATTATAGTATAATATTATATTTTAAATTATTATATATTTAGTAATATTTTATTAAATAGTCACGATTCAAGCTGACACATTTACAGGACGAGAGTCCCGGTGTTGAATCCCGCGGAGCTGCCGCCGACGACGTCTACTGGGAGGACGTACGTCTACCGGACGAGAGTCCCTCGTAGGGACGTCGCGGCCGCGGCTGCAAACGCGTCTCACCCGCACCCGAGCCACGTGGGTGGCGGCCCGATCACCAAGAGAAGGGGCGCGGTGAAACAAAACAAGGTCCACGTGGTCCGTGGTCACAGACTGGTGGCAAAATTCTTCCGCACGCCGACGTTCTGCGCCTTCTGCAAGGACTTCCTCTGGTAATTAAACAAAGCAATTAAAATCTATTTAATAAAACATGAAACGAAAAGAACTAAAATAAAACTTAGTAGATAATTACCGCCAGAGTCGATGGTAGTTCAAGGACACGATTTATCTGAGGAATTCGATTAAAGATAATCAGGGGAATGTTTGGCCGAAGAGATTCGCGGTTTGACGTACGAACGTCTGGATTTGTGATAAAACACGTTAAAAGCCGGATTCGATGATATACGGTTTATGCATCTAAAAATAGTCTCGCGTTCGACGGCATTTATTCGCGCGCGCGCGCGCGCGCTTGAATCCGGGCGCTGTCGCGGCCGCGTGTGCACGTGCAATTAATCCTGAAGCGGCTCTTCTGTGTCGCAGGGGCTTCGGGAAGCAAGGGTACCAGTGCCAAGGTAAATATTGAGTCGCAGACCGGCAGGTTTTTACGTCTGCCCGCAACCACCGCTCACCCTCGCCCTCGCTTCCTCTATTAATAATTCTCTCTCGTATGGTACCGTTTCGCAGCCTGCCAAACCGCCGTGCACAAGAAGTGCCACGATAAATTGTTAACCAAGTGCCCGGAGAGCGGCAGGGAATCGGAGAACACGGTTGTAAGTGTTTACTCTTTAGGAACCCACTGACACGCTTCACGAAAAATCATCCCACGATTCGCCCTGCGAGGAGATCACATAAACAATTCAATTTAATGATCACAGATAGATTTTTAAAAGAGTCGATGTATACAGGAATTCGAATCGTTCTTTAAATGTAAATCCAGTAGTTTTATTGATGAATATTTGTCGCACATTTGAATCGCGCGCGTGTGTGTAGTTGATGTGTGTGTGTGTGGAAGACGCACCGATTCCTTCTTTTGTATCTTCTTAATATATTACAACGTATCGTTTCATGCATTCAATAAGTATGTAGTTTGTAGTTTATAATTATCAATAATAATAAATATGTTTAATTATACTCGAACATTTATAATGCGATTGGAAAATATATTAGTGATCCGAATTCTTGTTTATACATAAATATTAATAACGGAAATGGGTTTGCGTTAAATGTAAAGATCGTACGGAAACGGTGTTTATTTAATTTCCTGAACGGCGCACAGTCCGTCCAGAGATCTTATCGTAAAAGACCGCTTCTTTACTCAC
>NW_017138358.1:33807-43202 GCF_001652005.2 Ceratina calcarata | reverse complement strand
TAAAAGAATTCTTAAAAAATTCGACTGATCGATTATAAAAGTTTTATGCGTTGTACAACTATTTGTTTAAACGTTGCGCGTGGTATGCAGAATTGTTATTTATTTTAATAGAAGATCGGTATAGTATTTCTGGTGGCTGCGCGCGATCACGCTATTTGTTGAAAATAACGCAACACCCGAGGCCCACGCAGAATCATTTCTAATTCTGTTGATACTTGTTCAATGGCAGTACTTGAAGGAGCGTTTCAAGGTAGATGTGCCTCACAGGTTCCGGCCGCACACATTCATGTCGCCGACCTTTTGCGACCACTGCGGTTCCATGTTATACGGGCTGTTCAAGCAGGGTCTCAGATGTGACGGTAAGCCAAGTAAAAATTCAAATCTGATTAATCCGAATAAGTACTTCGATGCACCTCGACGATATCAAATATTTCTTACTATAAAACAGTAAAACGTGAAAGAAAAATATAATCAATTTGCCGTGACGTAAAATAAGTGAATTTCCAAGATATGTACAAGAATGTTCCATAATTCAAGAATTCCACGAAGTAAAACAATAGACGAGCGTTTTGGCTTGGAAACCGTAATCGTTAATCGTTACCACCGACGTCAAGTCCGACTGACATTCAGCCGGTGCATGTGTACTCATAATTACCTTTCATGCATGCTCGAGTTTTTTTNGTCTCCGAGAGCGTCGAACGGCTAACAGTGCTGCAAAGTGTTTTCAATAAATTTCTGTGTCACGAATCCAACGAACGTGAAAAGAAAAAACCTGTGAAAGGATAAATTAGCCGCGATGCCTTATTACGGTGACGGTCTTCCCTATTACTATGGGGGAGCTTTTTCCAACCACAGTTCGTTAATGACTGGCGCGCCACGGTAAGATCAATTCTTACGCAATTTGTTTAAATTCTTCTTATAAAAATTCACTTACCTTCTGTTCTTCTCGCTTCTTAAATTTCGACTCCTGTCTATCGGATTCTTTTTTTAGAGCACTGTGTTTTTTGGCCACCTTGTTTACTCTGGCCCGAACTTGAAATTCTGCCTAGAAAGGACCAGATGTATATTAGATTAGAATAATGATTTGTTTTAATTAAGGCAGCAAGATTGAATTCGCTTTGAACCGGTCGGCGCAGAAATAGCGTTCTGAGAATCTCGTCCCTTGCTTTCTTCCCTTTCTCTTTGCAGAAGCTCCTCTCTCCGGTGGACAGTTAACGCGGAACGGTTCCAAAAAGTGAAACAAAGAGATTACAAGCTAAGAATAAGTCTACGTGTGTTTTCTTCGAAAAGGAAAATTTTCCCTTGGTGCTAACTCGGGCGTGAAATCTCGCCCTCACAGAGACGTTCAGAATAGAACGGGTTTATTGCCGGATTTTGGCAACCCGCGAATATGACACACGATCCGTCAAACTTAGCCGGTGTTGGTTGGTTAGCTGCCGTTAATCCGAGGTGGCGATTAATTGATCGGCTTTACGGATAAATCAGACCGCGCGAATTGCCAGCCGGAGATTTTTGGTAATTTAAAAATAGACAGACGTGTCGAGTTCTGGACGCCGTTTGTTTCCACGTGATAATACTCTAGACTGATGTGCTACTCTCGCTACGATGCCAGAATTCGTTACGCGAACCTTCACCGGATTAACATTTTGCAATTACGTTGAAACCATGTTAGCATCCATCATTTTATTAGGCGAAATAAACTAGAAAATGAAATATGAGAAGGAATTTGTTTTGCATTTTCAAAGTCGTAACATGGAATTCGAAATAACGAATGGAAGTGAAAGAAAATTGTATAGGATATTTCTTGTATTTGGGAATTACAACTTTTTACAGAAGTTGTAGGCATTGATGTCTTCTACAAGAAAGATTCTATGTATTTTTCATCTAACTTCAGTATTTAACGAGTTACGTATGATTATTTGGCATTTTATTGATGTTCACAAAATCCGACCATTCCACCGTCGAAACAGCCAACTTTTGACAAAAAATTTCGTTTTTGGTCAATAACTCCCAAACCGATGGACTTACGGGAAAATTGCATCAAACCTTTCTTGTAGAGGACGACGAGATCTACAATTTCCATATAAAAGTTTGTCGCTAGCATTAATAGTTTACGAGTTATTTGCAAAAAACTGTTTTTTCGTTTTTCGTCAATAACTCGTTAAATATTGATGCTAGCAAAAAGTTTTTACATGGAAATTGTAGATCTCGTCGTCCTCTACAAGAAAGGTCTGATGCAATTTTCCCGTATCTCCAATGGTTTAGAAGTTATGGACAAAAAACGAAAATTTCGCAAAATCTGAAGGGGTACCCCTTGGAAAAATGTCGGAAAAATCGAAAATTTTTTTTTCTCGGAATTTCGAAAAATGCTTCAAGTAAAAGTTGTAGATACTACTACCACTTACTAAAAAGGTCGTATACAATTATTTTCTACCTCGAATGCTTTAGAAGTTTACTTCTTAACGATTAGGAATTTACAAGGAAATTTGATAGAATATTTTTTGCATCCGACAACTATAGCTACCTACCAATAAACAAATGATCCTACCAATCGTATAATCGATTCATAAATCGTAGATTGTCAGTCATTGTCAGTAGCCGAGCCAAATTCGTACGGCAACTGTTCTAGGCTTCCCTGTTGCTAACCCCGCGACGTAATCGAAACGCAGGAGGAACCGCGCTTCTGGCATTGAGTCGGGGAGAGTTTATCAGGCCAGAGTGATTCGGGTTATGCGTCACACAATTCCTTACAAGATACAGCTTATGCAACCGGCCAAACAACGACTGACCCTTAGAATATCTATAACACATTTCACTCAGTAAAATTAAAAACGAAATTAAATACCCAAAAGTGTTCTTATCTAAATTAAAAGTATCTTCATCCCTATCAATTTATATTCTTAAACTCTAAATAATAAAATCAAACTGACTAGTCTTGCAGTCCCAGTAATTTCGACTGGCCCTGCATGAAGAAAAATGAATATAATAAAATGTTAAACCATTCCCATTTAAATTCCAAGCTGAAAAATTTTATCAAACCCTAAATTGAGTCTTATTTCTTTATTTCTACTATAAAATCCAAGTTTGAAAAATGTTATCAAACTCTAAATTGAGTCTNATAATAACAAATTCTATAATGCTATGCGTTGACTGTCACTGAGTAAGGAGCGTCTGCAACGAATTCAGAATCCTTTGTCTGACAAAATTCTGTACATAGACCGTTTCACACGCCTCTGTCACGGTACTCTCCACATTTATCAACAATATCCGAGTCTCCACTATCGACCCTACGCCGTTACTCACCTTCGCCGGTAGTCAGCCGGCCTCGACGGGTGATCGACACGGCAGACATCGACGTATCGACTCCAAGGATCCACACGACGCAAGACACCAGCCAGCAGAGGAATCACCTGCGCCGCGACAGACCTACGATAAAAATCAGATGCCAGGCACTGAAGGACAATCCTGCTTTACGGGAGCATTACGAGAAGCATGAGAAGTCTGTCAGCGAATTACTACTGGAGAAGTACCTGATCAAGGATAAGAAACTCGAAGAAGAGGAGAAACGTCTGCAACTGTTTCACCAGGTGAGTTTGGAAACGGACGAGGATGAGGACGAGTTGCAGCAGATGAAGAATAAAGTCCGGAGAAGATTCACGAGGAGGAGGTCCTCCGCGGATATACAGTTGGACCCTGAGCAGATCGAGAGGGAAGTGGCTTACGCGCAGGTGCAGGCCAAGGTCTTGGACACTCTGGTTGCTGAAGAGCAGGCGGAGATCGAGAACGAAGTGCGTAGGGGGACTTTGATAAAAAAGGGATCTATCGGAGGGCCTAGGACTGTCCCTGGGTTTTTCAGAAACGGCGACGGAGAGCCAGTGTCCCAGGAGGAAGACGAGGCTGCTGCCCAGAAGATGAAGACGTTGAAGAAGCTGAAGAAGAAGAAGAAAAGCAGTAACAAGCCTTCACCGCCTGGGGATAATAGGGAATGTGAAACGTCGAGTGAGATGTCTGGAGACGTGCAGACGAGCGAGAATGATGAAGAGGAGGCGCGGAGGCAGCCTAGATTGTTCAAGGTGGAAGCTAGTAATAGCGTCGGTGATTTTTCTACTGTATTAGTGAACAGTGGGCCGGTGGAACAGTTCAGGGAGAGCGTGAGAATACCAGTTCCGAAGAAATTAATGAGACCTGGGAGGTTCGAAGTTGAAGAGGAATCGGAAACGGAAATTGTCCTGCCTGTTAAGAAGCCTTATGTGAAAGATACTTCGAGGAACAGTGTGCACTTCACTGTGAAAACGCCTACGGATACTCTGAAGAGCGATCCTCTTAAGAAATTGGAGATTGATAGTCAATTTGTTCAGAAGTCTGAAGAGAAGAAAATTTATGATGCACCTTCGGAGGTTGAAAAAAATAAGAATCTGAAGAAGGGTAAGGGCATTCCAAAAAAGGATGAGACAGAAATTGCTGAGAACAAAGTTAAAGATTCTCCAAAGTCTGTAGCTAAAACTGTATTAGACAAGAAGGCTACGGATTCTTCTGTGACAAATGAGAAGAGTTTAGACTCTACGAAATCTCCTGGTACTTTTGTATCGAAACATGAGACTACTAATGTGTTAGAGAAGAAGACTACAGATGTTCCTGTCACTTCTGTGTCGAGCGAACCAACTGGTTTAAGCAAGAAGAGTCCAGACTCTCAAAAATTTCCTGATACTTCTGTAGTAAAGAATGAGGTTCCCTCTGTGTTTGATAAGAAAATTCCAGATCTTTCAACATCAAAAAACGAAGCAACTGCCTCAAACAAAATGAGTCCAGATTCTCCCAAATCTTCTCTTAACTTTGAATCGAAGAAAGAAACTTCAGTCCCAGAAAAGAAGACAACAGAATCTCCAGGATCTCCCTTATCGAAGAGCCCCACAATTTTAGATAAGAAACCAGAAACACCAGTTTTAAACAAGAAGAGTCCAGACTACCCTAAATCTCCTCTTACCATCGAATCAAAGAAGGAAACTTCTATAGCAGAACAGAAAATCGTGGAACCTCCAGGATCTCCCTTAACGAAGACCCCCACAATTTTGGATAAGAAACCAGAAACACCAGTTTTAAACAAGAAGAGTCCAGATTCCCCTAAATCTCCTCTTACCATCGAATCAAAGAAGGAAACTTTTATAGCAGAAAAGAAAATTATAGAATCTCCAGGATCTCCCTTAACGAAGACCCCCACAATTTTAGATAAGAAACCAGAAACACCAGTTTTAAACAAGAAAAGTCTAGACTCCCCTAAATCTCCTCTTACCATCGAATCAAAGAAGGAAATTTCTGTAGCAGAAAAGAAAGTTGTAGAACCTCCAGGTTCTCCCTTAACGAAGAGCCCCACAATTTTGGATAAGAAACCAGAAGCTCCAGTTTTAAATAAGAAGAGTCCAAACTCTCCTAAATCTCCTCTTAGCATCGAATCAAAGAAAGACATTTCTGTAGCAGAAAAGAAAATCGTGGAACCTCCAGGATCTCCTTTAACGAAGACCCCCACAATTTTAGATAAGAAACCAGAAACACCAGTCTTAAACAAAAAAAGTCTAGATTCCCCTAAATCTTCTCTTAAGTTTGAATCGAAGAAAGAAACTTCAGTCCCAGAAAAGAAGATCACAGAATCTCCAGGATCTCCCTTAACGAAGACCCCCACAATTTTAGATAAGAAACCAGAAACACCAGTCTTAAACAAAAAAAGTCTAGATTCCCCTAAATCTTCTCTTAAGTTTGAATCGAAGAAAGAAACTTCAGTCCCAGAAAAGAAGATCACAGAATCTCCAGGATCTCCCTTAACGAAGACCCCCACAATTTCGGACAAAAAACCAGAAACACCAATTTTAATCAAGAAGAGCCCAGACTCTCCCAAATCTCTTACCTCTGAATCAAAGAAAGAAACATCTATACAAGTAAAGAAGACTGTAGACACTCCTGGATCTCCCATCTCGAAGAACGCAGTCGGTTCAGACAAAAAGATCTTAGATAAAAAATGGCCAATCGGTCCAGTGACGAAGAACGCCGCGTTTCCCGATGCGAGTAAAGACGTCGAGGCGAAGAGGATCGAAGAGAGGAACGTGACTGTAATTGTTGACCCGTTGTCGCGGCCGAGCAGCGCCAGCGTAGCCGAGGCGGAGGAGCGGTTGCCAAAAGCGTCTAAAATTAATACGGATGAAAATAATGCCGTAGAAGCGCCAAAGCGTTGGTTACGCGAGCCGACTGAGTGCCTGCCAGCGGTGCCGACGAAAGCCGACGTACGCGACGAGGTGGCGAGTTCGCCGTTCCCGGGAAAGAACGTGGACGAAGCCGTGACCTTGAGGAACGCCCACGCGACGATCGGTGCCCCTGGCGAACGATCGAAGAGGAACGATTCGGTGGCTTCCTCTTCTCCCGATGACGCGATTGAGCATGTGACTAAGACGACCTTAGCTCGAAAGAGTGACGCGCAGAAGACGGATTCGAAAGAGAACAAGAAGAAGGATGATGACAAGGTGATAAAAGAAGATTTGAAATCTGTTAAAGAATCGAAGCAATCGAGTTCAACGGATGAGAAAATGCCTAGTGAGAAATTATTGCTAAACGGTGGTACAATATCGAAGAGCGCTTCCACCGAGTCGATCGATTTTTGGAACGAGATCCGCGGCCCGGAGAGCCCGCAGGTGACGAGGCCGAAGGGTTTCGCGTTTTCCAAGAGCTCGGAGGGGCCGTCGGGTCAGCCGGTCGAGGACCTCGGCGTCGTCGGTCTGGACAAGAAAAAAGAGACCGGTGCTAAAATAAGCGTCGCCACTCCGCCGTCGGAGTTCAGTAATATCCCCGTAATCGAGGAGGAGTCGTCGAAACGCGGCGCGGTCTCGACGAAACCCGAGCCGGCTAAGAAAGGATTGAAGAAGAGGAAGGATCTGTCGATAGCGATCGATACTAATAAAGAATTATATTCTACTATTAAGAAAGCTCCGGTGAAGAGGGAGGATTCAACGGCGTCGACGACATCTTCCAAGAGCACTCCTGACACTTGCTTGCCAGTTTCCGAAGCGTCCACACCTGTCTTCGACGTCTCCGTGCCTCTGATAAATATCGTTCAAGAACCAACGCCTACGAAAACTGATTCGCAACCAGTCGACGAGGAGGACGAGCCTAAGACACCGACGAACGAATGGTCGGACGGTGTCCAGCCAAGAATATCCAAATGGAACAATCATAACGACTTGTCTAACGTCGACGACGCTGAGAAGGACGTCACACCCGTGCCTTCGAAGGACGTCAGCGTGAACTGTACTCCGGAGGACACTCCGGAATCCTCGAAGAAGAAGAAGCTTGTCAGAAAGAAGAAATCGTCGACGACTAAGAAAGCCAGTAAGAAAGACTCGAAGAAGGCTAGTAAAGATTCCAAGAAGAATTCCTCGAAGTCGCAGGAAGTGATTAAACCAGTGGAGAACAAGACCGGTGCTAAGAACAGTCCTAAGAACGCGCCTGTGCAACGTCCGGTGGATCTCATCAGGATGTTTTATACTACTCCTTCGGCTCTGTTGACTGCCACGCCCAGGGACCTGTCCAAAGTCCGTCGAGCGAAGATCAAGAGGAAAAAACATCATTCGAGGACGCCTTCGGTGAGCAGCGACAGCACCGGAAGTACCACGAGCACTGCGACCACAGGAAGTAGTAGTTCTACGTGTACGGAGCTCGACGACGATCCTGAACACAAGAGGATCAATTCTACGAGGAGCAACGATTCTGGATTCGATGGATCACCGAGGATATCTAGTACTTATCTGATTTATCTAAAATTTTGTGTGCTGTTAGGAAATTATGATCGACATTGTTCCCTAATTTATAAATTTATCATTCTTTTTATTAATCAATTTACTTTATTTTTATCAATCGTTCGTCTGTTTCGTTTTAATGCAATTATTCAATAATAATTAGACTAAAAATTTTGTGTGCTGTTAAGAAATTACGATCGACATTGTTCCCTAATTTATAAATTTATCATTCTTTTTATTAATCAATTTACTTTATTTTTATCAATCGTTTGTCTGTTTCGTTTTAATGATTCAATAATAATCAGACTAACAGTTTTGATTGTGGCTTACAATTTAACTCACTTGGTGTACGTTTATTGTCTGCAGCTTTTCGCATGAAATTTTATATACTAAATCAACGGTGGCGTCACTCGTTATAGAGCCAGGTTTCCTTTTCTTATATAAGATCGTCGTCGTAGAGTCAACGACACCCCCAGCTAGTCTGTTTACAGGAAATGAAATTATCAATAAAATGGAATCGAGTTATTTGTAACTTCCGGCTCGGTTTCGATAAACACACGTTTTATTATAAAACTACTTTTATCATTGGATCTGTTATAAATTATAAATTGTTGTTGTTGTTGTTAATCACTTTGTGATTTTATTTATAAACCGTATCGCCACGTGTCATAATAATATTCTAGGCCTCATAATGCGGCTTAGTTGACGATTAAATTTAGACCCGATTGGGTGTCCGTGACGAGGTGCATCGAAGCTCTCTGATAAGCTCGTATGAAATGCCGTTGCGTTCTAAAAAAAATAGATTGCGACATGGCCTGTCACAAGAAGTGCGAAAAACTCACGGGAAACCTCTGCGGGTTGAACCAAAAACTCGTTGCCGAGGCCTTGGAGTCACTCAAGAGAGGTGAGTGATGAGAATTTTTTAAAAAAATTACCTCAGGAATAATCGACAAGTTACAGCATTTCCATTTCTGAAATATGAAACGTAATAAAAGAAACATTTGAACATTTCTAATTTTATTTAACGTTTAACGTGGAATTGGATAAAAAAAAAAGTTCGACGAGCTGAAATGCATTGCCAGACGAAGAGGCGAATTAGGAGGTAGAAAAGAATTTGGGATTTCGCTCGATTTTCGAGGATTGGCATCAGACTTGGCTGGCCGGCGAGTGCATTCATCTATGACTCCGCGTGGCTATCATAAATCCATTCGCCGTTTGATACCCTCGCCCGGTTAAACGAGATTGTATCATCGGTTAAATCGGACCTGGTCCGTCCCTTGATCGATCGTCGGTGTAGCCTCTGTTTTCACGGTACCGGGCCAAACGGATGTATCCAGCGTTGTTCCACGTGCCAGAGACGAATCGACAATTAATGCGATTATTAATCGGGATTTGACGAACGCGCGGGTCTACACGCGGCCCGTCTGTTCCTTTGGCTCGTAAAGACCCCGGAAGAGAGTCTAGCGATCATACTCTCGCACAGAAATAGACGCCGTTTGATACTCAGCTACTATGTGTACATCAGAGCTAGCGGGCATTTCCATTCCAGAAATTCACCTCAAATACCTTCGCTGAGAATTTATTTAAATATTATATCTTTCTTAATGACTATTTTTA
>NW_017138358.1:33112-33487 GCF_001652005.2 Ceratina calcarata | reverse complement strand
TGGATGAATAGTCTTTCTTTTATAAATTCCCTCCAGCACCCTCGCAGTCGTCAGACACTCAGAGGAACTCGGACTCGTCGGATCACTTCCCCAGCGGGAGGATCACACCACCAGCTACAAATCTGCCGAGGTTCAAGAAATACGCTGTCACGGACTTCAACTTTCTCAAAGTGAGTTGTTTCGGTTTCGGGAACGAAACGATTACGTCGGTTTTCTGCGTGCAACCGTGTTTACCGGGACACGTGCGCCTCCCGCCGAGCATCTGCCAAGGTCTGAAACGTTTGCAAATTTCGCTGACGAAACGCCTGTATTATTCGTCTGATGACGGATCTCATAGCAAAACAATTTCTCAGTTTAAATCAATCATGCTTTAAC
>NW_017138358.1:27619-31353 GCF_001652005.2 Ceratina calcarata | reverse complement strand
ATAAATTATTAAAAGAGAAACAATTATTTATAATCTTCTTAATTAATTCTAACGATTCTTTATTTTTCAGGTCCTGGGCAAAGGCAGTTTTGGCAAGGTGCTGCTAGCAGAACTCCGCGGGACCGAGTGCGTCTACGCAGTTAAGTGCCTGAAAAAAGACGTGGTGCTGGAGGACGACGATGTCGAGTGTACTTTAATCGAGAGAAAAGTCCTGACCCTGGCAACGAGGCATCCATACCTCTGTCATCTATTCTGCACGTTCCAAACGGATTCCCATTTGTTCTTCGTAATGGAGTACTTGAACGGTGGCGACCTCATGTTTCACATACAGAAATCGGGCCGGTTTCCGGAGGCTCGTGCTCGGTTCTATGCTGCTGAGATCTGGTCCGGCTTGATTTTTCTACATAAGAAAGGAATTGTGTACAGGGACTTGAAACTGGACAACGTTTTACTAGACTTTGAAGGTCACATTAGGATAGCGGATTTTGGTATGTGCAAGCTGCAGATTTTCCTCGACAGGACTGCTGATTCGTTCTGTGGAACGCCTGACTACATGGCCCCTGAGGTAAGGAGCTCAATTATCAGTGATAATAATT
This sequence comes from Ceratina calcarata, assembly GCF_001652005.2. Classification (NCBI taxonomy): domain Eukaryota; kingdom Metazoa; phylum Arthropoda; class Insecta; order Hymenoptera; family Apidae; genus Ceratina; species Ceratina calcarata. The sequence continues at coordinate 30,757 of NW_017138358.1, read as the reverse complement.
AATCATTAATTAATGTTACATATTAAAAATGATTATAAAAATCGTTGCACTGTAACGTCTCGTAAATCATTTGAATAGCCACATTCATTATACGTTTTAAATTATTAGAATTATGTAATAAAGAAGATGGAAAACAAAGTGTAACACATTTCTTGAATAAGCAAATTTGTTGGACCGTTGGTGACGATGGCGTCGGGCCATTTCCGCATTGCAGATCATAAAGGGACTGAAATACAATCAGGCTGTCGACTGGTGGTCGTACGGCGTGCTTCTCTACGAGATGCTCACGGGACAGTCGCCGTTCTCCGGCTGCGACGAGGAGGAGCTATTTTGGAGTATATGCAACGAGAGACCGTTCATACCCCGTTACCTGGGACAAGAGGCCACCGACATTCTGGTAGCCCTGTTGGAAAAGGATTCCGGGAAGAGGCTGCCCGGCCACGAAATCGCCGTCCACTCCTTCTTCCATGTAATTCATTAAAAATCTAGTCAATCACGTTCATCTCTTGTTTCCTTTCATTATTTAATCAATGTCAAGTAGTAAAAATACATAAATCTATTTTCATAAAATTCTATAATTTAATAGATTAATAATAATAATAATTGTGATCGTTGCAGCAAATACAGTGGGACAGACTGGAGAGGAGAACACTGGATCCTCCGTTCAAACCAGCCCTCGAACACACGTTGGACACGAAGTATTTCGACACAGCGTTCACAGCTGAAAGGCCGCGGTTGACGCCAGTGCCGGACCAGATCCTCACCTCAATGGACCAGGGCGTCTTCCGTGGTTTCTCCTACACGAATCCGAACGCGACAGACTGAACGAGTCGAATTAAAGAAAGAACTTAAATGTGATTCTCGAGCGTGAACGTTGCTCAACGTGATTTTACTCAGAACGTTAACGCTTCTCGAATTTGATCTTCTTGTACAGCTCGGACGGTCCTGGGGATCCTGAGGGTGTCCGAGGAGACGAAGATTGAGTCTCTTGTTAAAGAGACGATGTTCCTGAACCGCTACCGGCGATAGATGCTAGGTTTTGTATAACGTAGAGGCCGCGTTGTGTCGATAGAACAGTTAGATCAGGGTTCCCGGTAAATCAAGGGAAACCCTGTGTATACTCCTCCTTTTTTTAAGCACTCTCTCTCTCTCCGTTTTCTCGGAGACGAACACTAACAGGAAAGGAATTTTCACGGACGAGATAAAACGCACGAATACACGATTTATAAGATATACAGTAGTCTCTGAATATATTGCCAAGTCCACATATCCTGAGACTATTGTAATTAACCACGGACACTTCACTGCATTGTGTCTAAGTGTACGTGGTTATTTATTGTATATGGTTAACCGTATTTATTATTTATTTATTAAAGAAAATTTGCTCTGGATAAATTATAAGCGTAAAAAAAAAAATAAAGTTGGTTGAAAGCATAAGAACGTTTATTCATTATAATTAATCTCCTAAATAAATGATTTAAAATAGAAGTGTTTGAACTCGTTTAATCTTCTCTGGTGATCAGAGGACTGAACGGTGTTGCGGTGGACTGTACGGTAATTGCACATTTCTCATTTTGTTCCAAACGTCTAGCGTTTCGCCGCGGTCAGGTTTATTAATACCACCGAGTGGCTCATTACATCGGACCCGACCGTCTTCCACCCGCATTCTTTTTTTCCCAAAGCGTATAAGCCTTTCGAGGTTTCCGAAGCGAGGACAGTTCACCGACCAGGATATTTTACGATCACTTCTAAGATTCGTGTGACGCGAATTCGAAGGCCATCATGCAGTCTCTGTATATCGACTAGTTTAGGTCTCAGTGTTACTTTAAATACCAGCGCTGGAGATTCGCAACGTCTAGTTTTATTCAAAGCTGTTGTAGAACTGCGCTTTGAACTGACACAGTTAACTCCGTGCCGATGAATATCGACATCTCCTATCTCCTATTCGTTGTAGAATAAAAAAATTCCCTCGGACTTGCTGTTACTTCTTCCTACAGGAGTGCACACTCCAGTTAGGATAGAACTCGATGCGGGTCACACACTTGGCTCCTCTTAGACAGTGGCTAACTTTAGCACGTCGTGGAATTGGCAGAGCCAGTTGCAAGCCGTTTGGAAAAAACAACTTGTATAATAAATTGCAAAATATATTGTCATAAAAATGTAGAATTGCTGGCTAAAATAATTTCTATTAAATTAAATAGAGAATGGAAAATCTGACGTCTGTTTAATTATGAATAAAACGTAGAAGAGACTATTTCGGTACCGTTTAAGAGCGTCTGGGCTGTGAAGATTAATTGCACGTTCCGGCCGATAATTAATTGAAAAAGGAAGAAAATCGTAGGGAGATACGGAAGGTGCAACGGACGAGAGTTCCGCGAAGCGGCGATCGAATCATCTGAGGGGCAGCAGGGTGGGAACCGAGAGGCTAAACAGCCACGGGAAATTGAAGCGAGGATAGATTTAAAGATACGAAGAGTGAGAGAGAGAGAGAGAGAGAGACGCGGCAAAAACCGAGCGGGGATCGGTCAATGGACCCTGAATCCGCGGTTTCTTGCGCTCGCTCCTCGCTCTTTAACCCGGCTATTAAAAACGATTCGTAACAATTGACTTCGATGCAATTTCCAACGCCTGCGATTGACCCCAGTAGAATCTTAAGCTTAACAGGTGATACGAAGAACAAAATGAAAATTGTTCAATTTTAAAAGATCGAAATTTATTCTGAATTGGAATTCTGATTTAATGCAAAAATTGGGGTGAATAATTTTTAAGAAATTAATGTTTGGAACGTAAAAGAAATAAGGTTTAATTAGAGTTGAGGATGAAATGATTAATTGAAACGGATAATGCGAGGCGAGTGTACCCGGTAGGAGTGATTCGCTTTTGACGCGGCGGACGTGTCGTCGACTAAAAATATATAAGGACACCGGCCGTGAAATCGGGGCGGGGCGGCCACCCCGCTTGAAAAACCGAGGTGTACCAAAAGGAATGATCGACTTTACGACGCACGAGGGAACACGGACACCGCATCGAGTCTTTTAACGAGGAGTGCAGACATACACCGTCGTTCATAAGTTCTAAAATCTCTACAATAATCTAATTAATGAAACCCTTATTAGAATTGTAAATTCAACACGTTTC
>NW_017138358.1:23764-25967 GCF_001652005.2 Ceratina calcarata | reverse complement strand
GCAATATAGGTATATACTAAGTTTCAGTCTTTCTAGTGTTAACGATTTTGAAAAAAACTGGCAAGTCGTACTTTTGAGGAACAGTGTATCGGACGGCAGGCTGCAGGGCCGGTCGCACACTTTCACGATACTCCTATAAATAGCAGCGACGCTACCACGATTGCGGCCCTACATCGTGCTGGCTATTTTCGACAAGCCATCGCCGGCACTCGTTACAGTTCTCCGTAAGTTCTCTCCGCGACGAGTCTTCTTCATCTCCGCGCCGGACGCGATATACCGCGAACAAAGCCCGCCCCGGCCCTGTTTACACCGCGAGCAACAAGAATCCGGTGATAACGGCCAACAAACGAGCCGATTTACGATCCCCAATTATAAACAATTAGATAATTCATTTAATCGGTTTTTCCAATTCTCTGAGAATTCATTTATCTCTGACCGATATTGTTTCACAGCATTTCTGTAAAAATGATTATTTCTTGTGATTTAGTATAAACGACGAGTGTCCCAAGTGAGAAGAAATTCGTTCGAATTCAACGATTAACTATATTTTCGATTTACTCATTCTGGATCGATGTATATAAGTGCCTACGAGAAGATTTCCGACAGGAAGACGTAGAACGGAATTAGGATGACATAGAACGTGTTCGAGAAAATACGTGTGTGCAAAATATTCGTAAAAATAGATCCGGTTTCAAGTCGCAGGCATAGTTACAGAATTATTCAGCGCAGACACTGTAAAATCAATCCACTCAACAACGATAGACATATAAAACAGTGATAATTATTTAAAAAAATATGTCCACAATTTTTGAATGATTGACAAAACATATTTAATCGTACCGAAACGATTCTCCGGTCAGAATCTCGAGTTGGAAACGTTCACGCAGTGATGGTAAGGATTTTTATAGGATAATAAGATCCTGAACGATGTTCAGCTCGCTAAGACTGACTACCATGCGCTCGCACAAGAATCGCGCGAGGCCCGGAAGCGTGGCGACGTCCGCCAGCTCCGATTCAGTCAGGCCCGACGAGATTTCGCCGCATTCCTATCATCCACACAGTTTCCTGTTGCTGGACGACCAGGACAGTTCCATGTGTACTCCGTCGAGTGTTTCTTCTAAAGTAGCTCAGGTCAGAGTGGAACGGGAAGGAGGTAGCCTGGGAGTGACCCTCAGAGGCGGTGTCTCCAGAGCCTTAGTGGTGACCGGAGTGAAATCCGACGGACCGGCTGCTAAAGAAGGCAGGGTGAGACCTGGGGACAGATTGCTGGCTGTCGACGATACGGAATTGAGAGGCCTGACTCTGGCTGAAGCTCAGCGAGCGCTCAGGAGGAGCTCGGATGCTCCTGTCGCCTCGTTGACTATTGAATACGACGTTGCTAACATGGAAGAGGCCAGGGCTGCGACTTCCGGCCCACTTCTGGTACAACTCGAACGAGGACTGTCGGGTAATTTGAATTATGCCAAGTTTTATATTTATATTCAGTCTATGTAGAAATTCGTAGCCCTGAAAAAAGACTATTGTGGAAAGGAATCAGGAGAAAAATGACCGACACTGCGTTAGTATATTAAAGATATATATTTAATCGGGTCGCGACCAGCTTCTTCCACGTCCAGAGCTGTACTGTCTTAAAAACGTTCCCGAAACGCAGCACGTCTCGAGATTTTTAGACGTTGCCGTCGTTATCGGGCTGCCCGTATACCTTACAAAGTTCTTCGCGTTTCCGGCTGGCATTTACCATACTCGTACAATGTCTTACCATCTTATCCTACACTGTACTGGTACGGAACATTGTAAGAGCCTACAGTTTGTTTAATCGATAACAAAAGCCATTGAAGTTGTCATTATATCATTTTCCGCCCTAGGGCGGGAATGTGCTATTTTGCGCCCGCTAAACATGCACGAGAAACCGAATTTCGCGCCCGGAGTGTCAAAAAAAATAGGACCACGCGTAGCCGAATGCATTCGCGTGGGCACGATATGACATAGCAACAGTACATACCACGCGGGTGGCGGCCCGCATAACCAAGCGTAGTCGTACGAGGCAGTACGCAGCGAATTCTTCGAAACTTCAAAGTGCAACTACGCGTGACTTCTTTCTATCTTTCTTTCCGTCCTAATATGTACAATGCTGAAATATACAACATGTAGAATAATGGTAATTAATAAAATCATCCCAAATTGGCAGATAAAAGCTATTTAT
>NW_017138358.1:21311-22904 GCF_001652005.2 Ceratina calcarata | reverse complement strand
CAGGGGAGCTAGGCCTTACAGTCAGAGAAACGCCAAACGGAGTGTACATCGAGAGTCTGAGACCAGCCAGCACGGCAGATCGCTGTGGCGCATTGCAGCCAGGTGACAAACTCTTAGCAGTGGACGAGACTCCGGTCCAGGACGCCTTAGCTGCGGCTAAATTACTGAGGAACAATTACGACTCGCGTATAGCCAGGCTTCAGATTTTACCAAGGCCTCCCAGCGCATCGCAGAGGACCGTGAAACGGCGAGCGCAACCGCAAGCGCAACAGAACTCCAGTCAAACTTTACAGACTAAAGAGAGTTTGACGGTGGTCCTGAGACCTGATCACAAAGGCTACGGGCTGGCTTTGAAACCTGCCGAGGATCGAATGAATTACGTTGTCAGTTTATTGGAAGCTGGTGGGCCGGCGGAACGCAGCGGGGTTCTTCTGCCTGGGGATAAAGTGGTCGCGGTTAATCGTATGATGCTGAGGGATCTACAACCGAACGAGGTGACCGGCATCTTGGAGAATTCCCAAGTGGTGAGCTAATTAGTTTTGCACGCTCGTTTATCGTCTTAAATTCCAAGTACCAAGGTTCGTCTTCGTTTCTGGGTTAAACGATTAATTTAATGTGATAGTAATTGGTACAATGTCTGTGACTCATTCTTCTCTATTCGTTTTTCATACGGTTTAAAATCATTGAAATTAGAATATTGAATTTTTTTGAAATGATTGAGTCTCGTTTAGATCGAGCTGGTGATAGAGTACAAGGTCGGAGGGCCAGTAGTGCCCAGTTCAGGCGTGTTCACTGTACGAGTGGCTAGACCGATCGGCGGTCAACCGGATGTGGGGCTCACGGTGAACGAAGATTTAATCATCACCGAGGTGCGCAAGGGATCTCTGGCTTATAGGACTGGCAGTCTGGCTCCAGGGGACAGATTGCTGGCCATCGATGGTCAAAAACTGGACCCCGGCGATCTCAGGCAAGCTGCTCAACTGTTGCATCGACCTGGAAGCTCAGTGATCGCTTTAACTGTGCGGAAACCAGACCCAAATTCAGAAAACAGGTAACTAGTCGGTTGATAAGAAAATAATTTTCGATTTTTATAAAAACTGAAGTCAGTTTGTTCTTTCAAAAAATGTTTCTTTGTATATAATTGTGGTATTTGAACAAAGATTGGATTTTTTTTATAGGGAATACTGCAAGGAGTCCAGTATAGGAAGCGACACGGTGCAACAGTACCCGGCGGGAATCTTGAGACCAGCCAGGGAGAGTTTACCCAGCGTGGATAGCGCGGTGGATTCTTGGGGAGAATTGGGGGAGAACAGTGGAGCGGGACCGGAGATCCTGAGGCTCTGGGAGACGGCTTCCGTGGACAGTGGCCAATTAGATCTGCCCATGCCTCCTTTCCCTGGGTAAGAATTTCTCCTTGTATAAATCTCTTTTTCATAATTAGTGCTATAAATAATCAATTAAGGATGTATCGGCTATACAGTCAATCCCAAAAGTTTATGCACTTTAGAAACACATTTTTTAAAAAGAAATCAGACGTCCAAAGAACATTGCTAATAATAAACAACAAAAAAAAATTTTTTTATTTTTCCGAGA
>NW_017138358.1:6083-20938 GCF_001652005.2 Ceratina calcarata | reverse complement strand
TTCTTTTTAAAAAATGCGTTTCTAAAGTGCATAAACTTTTGGGATTGACTGTATAGCCAATACATCCTTAAGCTTTTACCTCAGACTAAAACTGTAATACTTGAGAAAATCGAACTGTTTCATCAACACTGAAACACCCCGTATATTCCAGCTGCTCCTATTCTATCAAGCAGCTCGCTTTTTCGAATTCATATCTCATCTATTTTTAATTTGAAATTTAGGCCGCAAGAAAGTAGTAACTCTGAGAGACCGCAGCAAATAGTCCACGTCTCCCTGCACAAGGACCCGGTGTACGAGGACTTCGGTTTCTCCGTGTCCGACGGCATGTACGAACGAGGAGTCTACATAAATCGTTTGAGACCCGGAGGACCGTGCGACGGTGTGTTAAAGCCATACGACCGGATCCTCCGAGTGAACGACGCGAACACCGAGGACTGCGATTGTTGCCTAGCCGTGCCACTGATCGCCGCGGCCGGACCACGTCTGGATCTGACGATAGCGCGACCGCTATCACCGCCGAGCAAGGCGCTCTGAGGACGAACAGAGGGAGGTAGCTTGTATATATATTTTTGTACACACCTGTATTTTATTTATAAAAATAAATGTATAGATTGCTTTCAGTTAGAACATCTCTCCTGCACACGAGCCCACGCACACCCACATGTTTGTCACTCCTCACAAATTATTTCTAGACATACTCTAACTGCAGCGACTTCGAGTCGTCAAACCGTGAACGGATCCTCGTAACGAAGACTCTAACGCAGACCTCACGCTTAACGAGGGAATACTGTAATTCGAAACTTTTAGAATCATACAAATAATTAATATAGAGGAGGGGAGACAGTCGTGAATTGTGGGAAAGCATTAGAAAGAGGGAAGAGATGACGATAGCGATGCTATCTCTCTTGAGTGACTTAAATTCGAGAGAGATACCATCACTACCTGAACTCTTCTCTTTTTCTATATATATATACCATTTCCTCTTACACGCGACATGGCTTACCTACTCTATAATATTATCTTTATGACCAGTATTCAGTCATTATTTATTTTTAAAATCGCCTTAAGTATTTGCTTAAGTTCCTGTTTCCTGTACAGAACAGGGACTGGAAATATAGGATAGACAGGGATAGGAAATGCTTAAGATGACCTTAAAAATAAGTAACAATTCTGAATACTATGATTAGAACTCGCACGGAGTTCGACAAATTCATCGATGTACAATTGCCATGATGAAACGTATCGAATCGAGTCCGGTGGCTTCGATCAGGGGAACATTAAATCAGCACCCAGTCAGAATCCCTTTAAGGTGATCGTAGCTTCACCGAACTCGTTTCGTTAGTCACACAAGAAATCCATACAAAAAAAAGTTTAGGAGGTGGTAATAGCCCATGTATCGATCATTCGTCAATATGACACAAAAACTGATCCTACAATGTTTCACGAATTTGTTTTACGACGTTAGAGCGAGCTAAGTAAGTAGACGTCTCAGAGGATTGTTAAGTAGAAACGTAAACAAGAAACGAATTAAATCGAATCGCGATACTCGAGCTTCGAAGGAACAATTGCGAATCTAATCAATACTTAGCTCGGTATTGAGCTAAGCCGTAATTGGATTCCTGAGTTTTATATACCCCATTGTTTCGAAGGATCGTACGCGCGGGAATGTAATCGTATATCTCGAACGCTAATTGATCCAGCAATCAACGAAGCTCCCATCTTGCCAGCAAGTCGCTCGCTGTTTAAATTAAATAGACGAGGCTTAACCGAATCAGAGTTCGCCAATTCGTATTACTTCTTTGTGCAAAGTAATATTCATAAAATATATATATAGAGAGATACCATCACTACCTGAACTCTTCTCTTTTTCTATATATATATACCATTTCCTCTTACACGCGACATGGCTTACCTACTCTATAATATTATCTTTATGACCAGTATTCAGTCATTATTTATTTTTAAAATCGCCTTAAGTATTTGCTTAAGTTCCTGTTTCCTGTACAGAACAGGGACTGGAAATATAGGATAGACAGGGATAGGAAATGCTTAAGATGACCTTAAAAATAAGTAACAATTCTGAATACTATGATTAGAACTCGCACGGAGTTCGACAAATTCATCGATGTACAATTGCCATGATGAAACGTATCGAATCGAGTCCGGTGGCTTCGATCAGGGGAACATTAAATCAGCACCCAGTCAGAATCCCTTTAAGGTGATCGTAGCTTCACCGAACTCGTTTCGTTAGTCACACAAGAAATCCATACAAAAAAAAGTTTAGGAGGTGGTAATAGCCCATGTATCGATCATTCGTCAATATGACACAAAAACTGATCCTACAATGTTTCACGAATTTGTTTTACGACGTTAGAGCGAGCTAAGTAAGTAGACGTCTCAGAGGATTGTTAAGTAGAAACGTAAACAAGAAACGAATTAAATCGAATCGCGATACTCGAGCTTCGAAGGAACAATTGCGAATCTAATCAATACTTAGCTCGGTATTGAGCTAAGCCGTAATTGGATTCCTGAGTTTTATATACCCCATTGTTTCGAAGGATCGTACGCGCGGGAATGTAATCGTATATCTCGAACGCTAATTGATCCAGCAATCAACGAAGCTCCCATCTTGCCAGCAAGTCGCTCGCTGTTTAAATTAAATAGACGAGGCTTAACCGAATCAGAGTTCGCCAATTCGTATTACTTCTTTGTGCAAAGTAATATTCATAAAATATATATATATGTATATGTATGTATGTATTTATAAATACTTCGTCGTCGCACGAGTCCGCGAACCTCGCGCGAGTTTCGTCAAAGGTAAAACGAACGTCCAACAACCAAAAGACTAGACATCGTACGACTGTTGTTTCTTCCCAGGCCAGCCATTGGCCATGAAAGAACCGTCACTGATACCGTTCCGATTTTTTTCCTGATAAACCGGCAGCGTGGGTCGATTCTCCTTCTCCATTCTTTGATCGTACTTGGCGTTGTTGTAGCAGAGAACACCGCCGATGGCCAGCGTCATTCCGAATACGTTTAACCACGTGACCGGGTTCCCTAGCACGAACAGCGTGACCGCGATTACGAATATGCGTTTGCTCGCACTGGCCACCGCGTAGGTCAGCGGAGTAACGATCGACATCACGGAGAACGCGATTATGTTTTGCAGCCAGTTAAGAACGCCGTCGAGGAACAGAAGACCGAGTATATTGTAATTCGCGTCTGTCACCGTGTCGTATAATAATCTCCTCAGGTCGAATAAAACCCATATAGGCGCGAAGAGAATCAGTGCCAGGCGGCCGAGGATCAGCAGCAGCCTCAAATGATGGACTCCCGTGTCATGCAGCACCTGCAGTTCAATTAATCGCAGTGTGTCATTCGCAAGGCGTTTAGACACTCTTTAAAGAGTAATACCTTTTTGGAATAAATGTTTTGCAGAGAGAATGCCATGGTGGACGCTAAGGCACTCAACAAGCCGATCATGTTAAAGCTGAGCTCCGTCAGAGTGGCTACCGCCACACCGACGACTATTGGGACCAAGCTAAGGTACACCTTCCAGGTCTGCTTCTCCTTCAATATGATTCTTGAGAGGAACACCGTGAAGAAGGGCATTGTAGCCTTCACTGGGACAGAGCCAAACTCCAGTTAATATATGAGACAATGATTAAAACATAAGCAGCGTAATTTGACTTTAATCCGTATAATTGACAGTTATGAGATAAATTTAATTCCGGGTTTAAACTCGTTATCAGACAACCGACGAAGGAATAAAAATTTTGCGCGTGTCGGCCGCGAAGGCGGTTTTATTTTTAAAAGGCACGCGTGCGCAGCACGTGACTGTCAAAATAGTTGGTCTCTCATACCAGTATGGGCGTACGAGACAGGCACTTTCCAAATGCTGACGTGGCTCAGCACGTTCGCAAGGAATTTCCCCAAAGCGAGCGGTACTATCAGCCGCATGTAGTAGCCCCACGGTATGTCGCCCGTGTACTTCCGAACGCCCCACAGGTTGAAGAACGGGCCGGAATAGACCGTGATAGAGGTCAACTGGACCATGGTCACCGTCAACGGATACGGGAACTCCGAGAGCAGCATCTTGCCGACGACGTTGCTGCTACTCGAGAACCCGTACCACATTAGACACAGAAACAATATGGTGAGCACCTCGCGGCTGTTCCGGCGATCTCCCATGGTTGGACGCGAACGGGCCCTGGCTACTGTCGACGCGGTCTCCTCTGATAGCCGCGCGCCTCAATCCATAAGTGCACGCGACTGTCTCGCACGATACGAACAAAAGTACTGAACGGCAGCATCGGCTTTTCGGTGCCGATTGAATTCGAGGAGCGCAGAGCTGGGCAGCTGACATTCCTCGCCTCTCTCGCCGCCCCTCTCTACTCGCTTCGATCCGATCACTCCCACCTCCAGAGCCCTGAACACGTGGCGCAGGCTTCTGAAATCTGGGTTTCCAAACGTTGGGAAACGTTCACATTTTCACATGTTCACCTCATGATTCCATCATGATCTTCAGATAAACTGAAATCAAATCAATTTCATAGCTTCTGTATTAATTTATTCCTTTCTTTCGCATAAAATTAAAAATAACAGTTGCTATTTTTAAATGAATGAACGACGACATTTATGCTATTTATAATAACATATAAGATTACAATCTTAATGAATATGCGGGCACGTCTTTTGCGACTCCGAGATTAGTTCTTGTATTAATCATTGAAATGAAATGCAAATATAATGATCGAATAAGTCCAAATTGTTTTTGGATTCTAATTCGACATCCTGCTATATTAGCATTTGTTTTCTTACGTCAATAATTTTATGATTGCTCACACTTACGTGTAGAGAATTTGTTTATCGGACAGTGTTGAACGTTTGTCACCAGAAATGGACGGCAGCCTGAAATTGTAGTTACTTTTACCGTTTAACCCCTAGCTGACCCCTAGCACCGAGGAGGCCCCTAACTTTATTAAAAATCGAACAGAAAACTTAGCAAATTGCGTATAAGGGGCAAAGATGGTACAGACCTCGGGGAAGTTAAAGCGACATTTCTCAACCCCAATAAATTAAATGGAAATCATTTAATTAATAAGCAGTTCGCGGTGAACAAGAAAGCTAACACGCTGACATTAAGCACACCGGATGGTGTTTATGGGATGCTGATTCCAATAGAGAAACAAAGTACGCAGCAGCTGGCAAAGAATTCTGTAATTCTAAACTGCATAAAACCTGTTTTATCAAAATCTAATGAGGAACCGAAAGGAACAAATGAACATGACAGAATCACAGCTGCTAATAAACTGTTGAAAGATCCGAAAAAGGATTCAGTCAGAAGTAAATCGTTGAAAATAAATAAAAGCAATAAGCAAGCGCCAACCTGTATTTGTAAATCACTAGGAGTTCTTAAGCAGAAGATTCAATATTTCGATATGAATACAAAAAATGTACAAAAAGGGACAGAAAGAAAGAAATTGACTGCAACTAATAGAGGGTATACTGTACCACATAATTATTCAGATGTTTCAGAAATCGGTACTTCAAGAATCACTAATAAGAAGGAAAAAGAATCTACTGGCGAAGAGAAGAAATTAATCAAAGAAAATATGAGTGCGAAGACGGTATTTATGAAAGCGATAAGTCCAGGAAAGTCGACCACAGCGTCAAAGACGATTCGTATCGTTAAACATAAGAAATTGCCACTTGATATAATCACTCCGACAAATTCTACATCGTCAGCTGCTGAAAAATCATGTATTAAGTTACCAACTGTAAAAGTGCTCCAAGATACTAAAAATGATATCCGTGAATTATTAAAAATTATCAAGAAACCCCATATAAGTAATAAGACAATTGAACCTGATCAAGATGTACGGAGTAGTAATACTACAGAGAAATTAAATATTAATAGTGTAAAGGATTTAGTATCTACTGTCTCAGAAATGAAGGGCATTCCCGAAAAAAACGTTGAAGACAAGATAATTAGTGATGAAAATGAAGACGACGTTGTAATCCTATACGAAAAGAGGACAGAGGAACCTCAGTTAGTGCCTGACGTGAAAAATATAGATAGTGGTACTAACATAATTAATGAATCTACTCAAAATCATACGCAACATGTAAATAGTAGTGAACTTATTACAACGGTAGCGCAATCTGTGCCTCAGAACAATGAGAAACAAACCACTCATACGACAATACCACTGAAATATGACGAGAATATTAGGGAAATAGCTTTGTTAGCTCTGGCGGAGTGCGGTACAAAAAAGATGCAACAGATCACAAAAAACTGTCTGGAGGTACCGCAGTACAAGGAAATACAGACGCAGACCGACGTCTTTGGACTTCTCGATGAAGGATATTTCGTATCCATAAACGAAGCGATGGACGGTTTGGAACGAATGAAACAAAAAACATTACAGCAAACGGAAAATAGTTCGATTGCCCATGAAGTGCAGGTGCAAACCGATTTGGAACAAGCGAATCTTCAGCAACAGTTGAGGTCCAGCATGAACTGTAACTTTGACAACATGGATATGATATTCGCATGGAACTCGTCTCCCACACCGGAAATAGAAGACATTCATAGTTATTTCAAGACTACCTTTAATAGTAACGAGGAAGTAGACAAGGTGAAAAAGGTTCTGTCGATACCGCAAACCTTCTGCAAGAGAGTCGCTACGCAGCTTGAGAAGGATTATGAAGAAATGCAATCGTGGGACGATGACGGATTTTTTAATATTCACAGAGCAGTCATGAACGACGATTTTAGGCGAGTGAAGAGGCTGATGGTGGTCCTGAACGCTTCAAAGACGAACATCGACATACGCACCGAGGACGGGTTGGTAAGTAGTTGCCTGGAATTAAACACAGTGTAAGTTAATAAAAATCATTCTGATATTATTTCAGACTTCTCTCGAGCTAGCGGTCAAATATTGCAGTTCTGAGAGCATAGTGAAGCTCCTACTGGACGCCGGAGCTAAGCCGATCACCTCAGAACTACTTCACGAATCGGCAGTAATTCTAGCTAGCAAATCGTCGTCCCCGTTGCTACCATTGCTCTTAGATTACGTGACGGAGAGCGAACTACTCAATCAGATGGATTCGACAGGTAAACGTCAGATAAGGAATTCACAAATCGATTTCAACAGAACTGTTCAGTTTTCTCATCTTTCGTTATGCGTTTATCAAAGGTTTCGCCCCATTGCATTATTGCGCGATGCACGGCAACATGAACGGATTGACCAGTCTGATATCAAAGGGCGTGGACGTGAACGTGAGGGATCATCGTTCGGGTCGAACGCCGTTCTTCCACGCGGTGGAAAATAATCACATGAAGATCGCTCAGAAATTAATACAGAGCGGCGGCATCGCGGACATACCGAATTTCTCAGGACAGTCCGTGATGTCTTTGGTCTGCGAAGCTAAGCGTTTTCTACTGATGCCAGTACTGAGAGACATGATATTTCAACTCCCTGCCAGCAAAAATCGCTCGAACTTTTAGGTGACCTCGAAATGTAATAGGAAATTTTTACGCAAGTTCGCCGTACAATATTGATATTTTCCAAGCATAATTTATCCGTATTCGTAAATCGAAGGCTCATGATAATTGTTACTCAATTGTACACAATCATGAGATTTGTTATTATTATGTGAATTATAAAATAACGTTCATCTTGTTGAACAGATAAATTTTTTCTAATCCCAGTCCGAAGAGATTGTAGTATCGTTAAATTGTTATTATTTGTTATTTGTTTTTATAATTTATTAAGCATAATTCTGAAAATTTTCTGTTAGTGTAATCGTTATGGAAATTATTTGGAATGAAGAAAGAAGGAACGCTGTAATCACTGCCATTGAACTTAGCTTTAGATCGTGTAAACGCCTTACCACGTGTATAATTTAAATTGTAATTTTAATACTGAGCATACTTGTACATACTTGTTAAAGTGTTAAATTAAATAAATTAGACAACGAACTATGTAGAATTGATATACCAGGCATTGAAGTAGTTAGACTTATTGTTTGACAAATAAATTGTAAGCTAATCACGAGATCATGGTTTTAAGTAGTACTTGAAATAAACGTATTTTCAATATTAAAAGAAAAACAATGTTTGTTATATATTAGAACAAATAAAAAGATTTTAATCCTTTAATAAACTGTTCTTTCTGATAACAAAATTATTTGTTATTGACCCGTGCAAAAAATTGTTCAAGGACTACTAACTTCGAAGCGAAGGAATGCTGGAACTAGTCCTTCACGTATAAAAAAACCTAAAAATTCCTATAAACCTAGGCTTCCCAATTCCTATAATAATTAAAGTAAAGAATTTCGAACTGAAGGAAAAAAGATATTTTAAGATACTCACTGTAATTATAATGACCCTGGAAGGTCACTATGGCCGGAGTTCAGATTCAGAGTCGTTACTTATATTTAAGATCGCCTTAAGCATTTGCTCAAGTCCCTGTTTCCTGTATGTTCCTGTACAAGACAGAGACTGGAAACATGGCATAGAGAAAAATAGCAGGAATATCGGCCATAGGCCGGTGTTCAGAGTCGTTGCTTATTCTTAAGATCGTCTTAAGTATTTACTATTGATACCGATTGATACAGCACAGGACAGGATTACAGGATTCCTCACGACTGGTAGTGGGGACAACCTACCTTATGGTGGGGTTGGGTATTCAACGCTGCCACAACGCTGCTACCCAAGCCTAGCATACCCCCACTATATGATAGATTGTCCCCACCAGTCGTGAGGATTCCCGTGTATCAATGCTGCATACACCTGTTACAAAAGTTACAAAATGTCCATAAAATTATAATAAGGAAGAAGAATTATTTTACAAACCTCAGCGTACGATTGATTAGCATTCATTGATTCAACGTAGCACCGAGGATTTCTGACCGATCTCTGGGATGGATCTGGGGAGCAGACGGAAGAGCTCTGACAAGAGGTTAGCTCCCGCTGAGATTTTCAAAACATATTGTTCCCTTCCTGTTACCAATCGTTTCTTTCGTGCAGCTTCGACACAGACGATGACTCAGATTATGCAATGATAAAACGGATTAAAATGGAACCCGAAGCAATGTTGTCCCAGGAAGATGATATAATGGCCCAGTTGCAGCAAGAGAGTTCTGATTTGGAAGTGGAGCCCAGTTTCACATTAGAAGGCTCTGCGAATGGTGACGATTGCAACGAAGGTGTTTTAATGCAACACATGGATATCAGAGAACCTCTGTCTACCTTGAGGAATTTATTGGAACAGAGACTGGGAGTAGAATTGACAGACTATACTTTCTGGCTGCAAGATGCACAAATAGTAAGTATCCTTAGCAACTCGTGTAGCGACTTTTCTGATAATTCTTTAATACCTTCTATATCTTTAGCTAGAGAGCCACAAGAACCTGGTGGACCAATGTGTACAGGGAGAAGGATTGGTACAGGTAAATGTTCAGATAAAAGCGACACAGAGAAGGATAAACATCGTGGATGTTCTGAAACCTGCAGAGGATTACATAGAACTAGCAGAAAATAATGGTAGATACATAATTGCTTGGCAAATCATATTTCGTAATAAAAGGAACTTCGTTTTATTAATTAGCGCCTGCACCGGTTAACGAGGACAAACGTAACGTGATAAGGTGGATGGTCGATCCGCAGTATAAGAAGGAGCAGGTATATTCATCACCTAGCTCGAAGATTTTAATCCAAGGATGTCTTTGACTGTACGCTTGCGTATATTATACAGGAACGGTTAAAAATTCCAGCCGACCCGAAGGAATGGACTCAGACGCACGTGAAACACTGGTTGCAATGGGCAGTCAGACAGTTCAATCTGGCCTCTGTAAGGCTGGCCGATTGGAATATAACTGGCCAACAGTTGTGCAACCTTACCTTGGAGGAATTCCAGGCTAAGGTCCCGCTGGACCCGGGAGAAGTGTTCTGGACGCACTTGGAATTGCTTCGCAAGTGCAAATTCGTCGGTACGTGTGTTTTAACAAAAATTAATATCGTAATTCGATCAAAAGAAAAAGTTAAAACTCAGCTAATAACGAAATCAGCAAAATTATGAAATCTCTTTACTACGGTTTATATTATCTACAGAATTTACTTTCTGATTAGTCGGAAATCGCGTATTTGTTTCCAGCGGTTGTACAGAAAGATCCGCCGGCGTCACCGACAGAGAACAACGCAGAGAAAGCTATAAAGGTCCGCAGTCAAAAAATCCCGAAGCCACGGCCAGTGGTGAACCAGCAAGCCCGAGTGGTCAGCGTGCCTTTGGACAACATCGATTCGACGCCGATTACCATAGCGACGTCGAGTCGTTCGGTGAACAGCGGTCAGATCCAGCTGTGGCAATTCCTGCTGGAATTGTTAACTGACCGGGAGCACAGACGCGCGATTCAGTGGGTCGGGACCGAGGGTGAGTTTAAACTGAACCAGCCGGAGGCCGTGGCGCAGCTGTGGGGCGCACGGAAAAACAAGCCGTCGATGAACTACGAGAAATTGAGCCGAGCGTTGCGTTATTACTACGACGGGGATATGATCTCCAAAGTGCATGGGAAACGGTTCGTTTACAAATTCGTGTGCGACTTGAAACAAGTCTTGGGCTACTCAGCCGCGGAATTGAGTAGACTGGTGGAGGAAGGTAGAAGATACTTCTGATGGATAGTTATATTTTTTACCCTGAATGATGTTTATCAGCGTAATTTCAACAAATGTACATATTGACCTGAGAGAATTGTGTGTGTAAAATTGTTGTCCAGACAATCCGATGTACATCGACAAGAAAATACAAAGCTGTATTTCCATTTTATTCCTCGTTTATTTCAACCCAAATATTCTGTCTCGCTGTCTATAAGGTCTCGCACCGAACTCAAGTACAATTAATTAAAATAAGAAAGAAAAACAAACGTCGAGATATCTACGTGACAGACAAACGGGTCGAGTCTCTTTTCAATTCCTTTACAGAGCCGACGATCCCGGTTCCAAAGTTCTCTATCTCTGATGACTAGGACTGACTTTTGATCGGCAAAAGGCAGCACTCATCGCCAATACCAGAGAATCTAGCCTGTGAGATATCGGTCGCGACGTCACAAGTTAGGGTCTCAGGGGACCGGCGACGCGGCAGGCTTTACAATCAGCCCGCCCGCCATTGCCCTTTTTCTCTTTATCAATTTCGTTTTCCCCTCGTCTCTATCTTTCCCATCTCTCGCTACCGCCCGCGCGACACAAACGGGAAACCACCAGACGATCGTCTGAAAATTCTATGGCAGTTCCCTTCGCAAATTCTCACTCCCCCCTTTCGGCGTATCGACAATTTTATTTGAGGACTTCAAAGGGCCTAGCGGTGTCCGAGCTGAGATGTTCCAATTACAAACTTACACGCATGAACTTATAATTATTAACGATTGATAAATCAGCCGAGCTCAGCCGCCTTGGTCGGAAATCGACACCCGACGGCTGGCCCGGGAATTACTCTTCTACGCTGCTCTCACTATCATAATTAACTACAGGTTTGTCTCACTACACACACGCGCACTTGCTCTTTTCACAGTTTATTTTTCTCTCTTGACGCGCGTTTAGTCGACCGTTGAAAACGTTGCGGCGTCGACGACCGGGGAAGTTAGCAAGTTGTACAGTGGACTTCGTATCACGCGAATTTCCATTCCCTACTATACAACCTACTACCTCACCCAGGCGTCGTCGCTGATGCTCTCCTCTTCGTCGTGTCTCCCCGCCCTTGCATTCTTACATTTATTTCAGAACCAACGTAATTTTATTGATTTTACAATGTCCAAACTAGACCCGAGGCACCGGGTCAGAGAAGTGATCCTCTGTACCGGAAGCGGAGGAACGGTCCTTCCGTTCTACGCTAGCTCGTTTCTGCCTCTTCGCCGTCGACGGAAAATATTAGTAAACCGGAAGTGCCGGGGGGACAGAGGGTGTGTGAGGGAGGAGGAGTAGGTTCCCGTCCGAATAGCTTAAATGCTGGCCTGACTACATGTACCGGTAGATAGGAGCTTGCGGTATACATATAAAAAAGCCCACAAGTTCGGATCTACGGGTTAGTATCATCAAGTATCGCTGGATGGCTTCACAGTTCTTCCCGACGCTCCTCCCTTGGCCCCGCGCACCTGCAAATCAACGACGACATTTATTAGACACAAAACAACATGGAGATTGTATTTTATTTATTATTACAAAAATTCTTATTTCATTTATTATTTAATATATAACCGATTGATGAACGTATAGTTTCTGACTTTAAATTCCAGATCTGTATCTTGAGACGAGATTCGTTGACGAAGTTAAGGGGCTGGTTAGAATGAAACAGCTGAAATCGCTGGTCCCTTAATGGACCTAACGAGTCGAACGTCACCGATATTCCCGCGTCGGATATCGCTCGTTTCATTCGAAGTTTATTGCAGAAAACGCGGGATTAAATTTGGCAAAATTCGATGAGAGGGTTCCCGAGGTTCTCACGCGTGGGTCCACGGTTGCCGGGCAGAGATCAGGAGGGCATAGAAAAAGAGGGCCGGGGCTATCCTATATAAGAAACAAGACGAAGAAGAGCAAGAAGAATAAACGGGGAGAGTAGGCAGAGAGTGAGAAAGACAGTGATAGAGAGAGAGAGAGAAAGAGAGGAGCCCGGGCGTTGTAAAAATCCCCTGGCTGGTTCGCTCGTAGACAGTTGAATGGCCTCGCAGCTCCTCGCCTGGCCCTAAGGGATGTTAGGCAACGTTTCCAACTGACCGATTTACACTGAAATCACGCGTGATGAGTTTAAAAAAAATATACAACCTTGTAAAAGTGAGGCAAGAATTCAATCGTTACACTGAATGCTAAGGCTCGTGCTTAAAATCGCGACCGATTATCACAGGCAATTTTAATTTCATCTAATATGTGACTAAATTTCTAATAATGATTATTGAAACGTAAGGTGGTCCTGTCTTTGAAGAATAAGATGAGACTGGCTGTTGTGAACGCGTCTTAACGTCTGTCGAAGGGTCTGGATGCAGGAGGAGTAGTCGTGTACGCTACACGAAAAGCTGCACTCTTCCCTCGATTCCCCGGCAGTCCTCCTCTGGTCGCCTCCTCCTACCACTGAAAACAGAGAAAGAGAGAGGTTGCTTTAGTCACTGGCCTAACTGAGATCTACTTTTATCTTCTAACGAGTTTTCCTAATGAAAACTTATAAGTCATTGCTTTTTAAATTGGTAATTTTTAGTTGGTAAGTAAATGAAACGTAAAACAGATGTTATAAGAAAAGAGTGTGAAGATGTTTCTGAGTCTGTTTGAGATCTAAGCCTGGAAAACTGATCGGGTTTGATGCTCGGATGGGAATCGACCGGCGATTGGCACCGGTGGAACAGATCCGTAAAAGTAGGAAGGAAGATCAGAGGACCCTCTCGTTCACGCTTCGGTTTTTCTTCCTCGGGAGACGCGGAATAGAAAGCTCGGAGGAGCGCGCGCGGGGGGGAGAGCGGCCGGAGGAGAAAGGAAGTTATAGGCCAGGCAGAGAGAAAGAAAGAAAGAAAGATCGAAGAGAAGAGAAGGGTGGAGACGCGGGGGCAGAGACGTGATCACAGGGGCGTTGAATTAGGGAAGCATCGACGGAGGGGAACGAGAACGGTGGGGCGTCGAGGAGGGGAGAAGTCGACGAGGACCGGGGGTCACCGCCATATTATATTTAGCGAGACACGGCCGTGTGAATGAACTGCATCCACCAGGGACGAATGCACTAATAACGATCAGTTTTATTCGGTTATACAATAAATAAATTAATCGCTCGATTCGGAAGTCCGTTTCGACTTCTGGTAGCTGGCGTTAGGGCCGAGTCAGATAAAATACACGTGGATCTATCTCGTGTTTCAGGCATCTTTAGAAAATTCAATGGGACTATGCCAACATTTAATAAACTGAATGACATAAAAATCATAATTACTACCTTTTCGATTTTAAACAATTTTACACCAAAGAGGAACTCTTCTGAATGAAATAAGGAATAGAATAATCCGCAATGTGTCTTCATCTTGATCTTCAGAAGTACGTAGAATCTAATGACGAATTTCTCCATTTTTAGAGATAGAACACATATTTAAGTTGCAAGACGAAATAATGAAAAATGAAGGAAAAGTGTGGAGTAAAATATCGAATAAAAAATCAAATGCCTTGGAACTTTTGGTACCGAATAATTGTAGAAGA
Source organism: Ceratina calcarata (assembly GCF_001652005.2). Taxonomy (NCBI): domain Eukaryota; kingdom Metazoa; phylum Arthropoda; class Insecta; order Hymenoptera; family Apidae; genus Ceratina; species Ceratina calcarata. The sequence continues at coordinate 6,714 of NW_017138358.1, read as the reverse complement.
GAATTGGATATGGCGAATAAAATCGCGGTATTATTTCTTCCTGAGAATGTCCCTGTCCCTGGAAGTAATCGAAATACGGCCGACCTCTTTCTCTATCTACACAGAAAGTGGATTTCTATAGTTTGCCCTCGCGAGGGAGATAACGGAATGTAAGAGAGGAAATTCGAGTTTACGCGAGGAACGGAGTCACGGCGTTATAAGTCGATTGTAGTTTTTTATGAAAGGATTCCGGAAATATTGACTGGCCGACTGTTTGTTTTACCGAGCTCGGTTTTCAACGCGATTCTTTATCTTGGACATTCTCGCGTCGACTCGTTTCGCGGAATGCGGCGATAACCGTTTGAACAATGAACAATCACACGTGCGCGCGTTCGAAACATTCGCTGACCGAGCGCGCAAGAGAAAGAAATCATTTCCGACGATCGGACGTGTCGATTATTCTCACCGTTCTACGAGCCCTTAAATAAAAACAGTGACGAACCACTGAAATTTCGACAGACTGCGGATTTTTCTCCATTTATAAAAGGAGCGAGTCTGTCGAATTCTGAACAGTGCATTCAATGCCCAATTCCATAGAAACTGTAGGAACCAACGTGGATGCTGTGACATTTCTTCAATTCTATTAAATATT
>NW_017138358.1:3234-5194 GCF_001652005.2 Ceratina calcarata | reverse complement strand
TTGTAAAATCGTCGAAATAATATCAACATCAATTGTTATTTAAGGCAGACAATAAAAAGCAAGATTTGGAGGCTTAATCATAAAAACAGAGAAATATTAAGTACAACAAAGTAAAACAGACAAGTATTAATAACAGAGAAATTCTACCTTCGGATACTACAAATTCGATGTTAACGAAAGAAGAGAAACCAATAATAAAATTGAAAGGAAAGACACAGTTTAGAGTTCATCAGAATTGCACTAATTTTTGGAGGGATCGACGCAGAGTTTCAATCAGGAAATTCACAATTCTGAAACTTCTAGCAGAAATCTTACTAATAATACAATGTTAAAAAAAAACCAGTGACAGAAGAAAGCAAGTCTGTATTTCATACGATATTAATTAACCCCTCGGGCTACGAGCCAAAGAGTCAATTAAATGATTAATTGCGCCGCGAGTTTCAGTCGTTTGATTCGTCGTCGCGTGCCAGTTTGTCCATGAAGTCCCGCGGACTTGTTCCAATTATGGTGATCGGAGGCACACGAAGGGAGAGAGTGATCGAACGTAAATCGAAGCTAGTTAATTACAACAGAGTGGATTCTTTTACATTGTCGTCGACGGTCACTTCATCAACGGCTGTTCGCCACGTTGCAGAGAAACGAGGTTTCGAGACATAGCAAATTTCTCTCGGAACCGCAAAAAATCGAGAGGAAGAGAGAAGGCGGAGTAGCACCTCGCCATGGCAACAAGATTGCTGCTGCTGCTGCTGCCTTGCACGTGCTTCGTACAAGTTTGCAAGACGTGATATTGCAATTACTATGCAACGAAGTTTCCCCGGCTGTGAAAAATCGCTTTAATCTTCGAGATAAATTGCATCTGCTCGGATCCATTAATAACTAATCGAACAAATTACTGTTATAACCGGACTGTCGATTTTTATGCATTTATAATGCGTGCAAGAAAATCTGTCTCGGTTGCACCATTAATGTTCGGACACAGTGTATAATTTCGAAGAACGAAAAAAATCTGTAGAAATGAATTAAAACGTGAGTTTGCAAGAAATTCGGTCTATTCAGAATAAATGAGAGAATCTTGCAAAAGAGAAACAGCCGTGCGTCACCGCGTTATTGCTTCATTAATCCGAAAGTATGGAATACCGGGGGAGATACAAAAGCGAGAGGAGTATCTTTTTAATGGGGAACGCGACGGTAATGTGCAGGGCACGCCTTAATAAATGTCTACGGTGGAACACGCGCGGGAAAGTTAACGGCAGGAGAATAAGGTCGCCAACTGGGCAGAGATAATCGATTTAACTTGTTCAATGGGAATCCCGCTCGAAACAGGTGGTACATCCGCTGTCTCGCTAACAATAAATTCTAGCCTCCTCGTTTCGTTACTCCAGCAAAATCCCTAAAATACTATTAACGGCTTCGTCCGCAAGAGTTATCGTGTATAAACGAGCCAACCGAGCGCTCTCATTGGTTAATCTAAGCTAATGGTTAATAACTCTGTAACTTAGCCTAATTTTGCATTTTGCATAAGGAAATTGTTGTTCATTATGATCCTCTCAATTAGCCATTTTTGACTCTACGACACTCTGTGTGTGAAATAGAAATATTCGGTTGGGAAATAAGTCCAATTTTTAGGGCAGAAACAGAATTCCTTCGATTAATTTCTACATAATCAGAGAATCTTGACATAACATAATGATTTTATTCCATATAATATGAATTAATCTTAACATAATGAATCGTAACTTAAATGGATTTCTATCGATGATGCACTTGACATCACTTGAATTAATCTATTTAAACCGAATACCATAAACGAAAACCAAGTTAGAGTTAATAGAACTTGAAAGATATTGAGGATTTTTTAAATGTAGATTTTATGTACTTTCCCCTCTTTAGTAGATGACTAAAATTCTGAAATTGACTTTTATTTATTCGTATGAGTCGCTCTTGTGTACGAAAATCAAAC
>NW_017138358.1:0-864 GCF_001652005.2 Ceratina calcarata | reverse complement strand
AAAATTTTTTTTTCTCGGAATTTCGAAGAATGCTTCAAGTAAAAGTTGTAGATACTACTATCACTTACTAAAAAGCTCGTATACAATTATTTTCAGTCATTAATTTGTTTTGAGAAACGAGTTTATGAAAATTGCACTAATTTTCGCGAGTATCGAATCGAGCCAGAGTTCATAGAAGTAGAGCCATTTCGATGAGGAAATTCATGACAAGAGTGAAGCTCGACGAGGACAGAAGGCGAACGTTTCGCCTCGACCGGGTCGAGAAGGAAAGAGACCGGGAGAGAGGGAGAAGGACTGAATGAAGCCGATATAGGTGGGGTGAAATCCAGTTGGGAGAGAAGGTTCTGGGAGAAAGGGACGAAAAAAAAGGGACACCATGGGGCCCGAGTTAGTACACCCATGCAGGACTATCTCCGCCCACCACATAGAGCAAACCGACCAATGCCCAGCATGCATTTTACTAGAGACCCGGCTAGATCGAACGCACGCCGTGCGTTTCTCCCCCTCGTCGTTGTTCTCTCTATCGCGAATTACGTATCTGGATGGCTGCATTGCTCTCTTCATTATTTCTAATTCCTGCTTCGTTCCCCCGCCACCCGGACGTTTGCAAGCAACGAATCGACAAGAAATTTCATTTAAAACTGTCCGTTAATCGTTAACTTTATTATACAGGGTGTCCGTAAAATGTAGACACATACGAAATCTCATTAAGTATAATGTATATAGTTTTCATAATTCATAATTAATGCTAGAACTACGAAATCAGTCGAGATGACTGATTTTCAACGAAGAAATGTTTGCATATATTAAAAAAAAATCAGTAATTCTGGTGTTAAACATATAACAATAGCATAATTAATAAAA
>NW_017138357.1:0-1772 GCF_001652005.2 Ceratina calcarata | reverse complement strand
CTAGACAGATAAGATTGTTAAGTGTGTCCTTGAACGAAATTTTACCATCTTACCCAGCCAGATCTTTTAATATGAATGACTCTTACCTAAATTCATGAAAGGCATAGTGAAGTCGACAGCTGACTCTCGATCTGACGTTATAGTCAAGTCTGTGATCGCCAGGTGAGCTTCCTGTAACATTATTTCACCGGATGTTACCCCTTAATCCCTTTGCTATAATGATCACTCGACGTAGCCGTTACTGACATCACGGATTATTTTCCCAAGCATTCCCGTCCACTTCCCTGTCTCCTTCGAGTACGACCCGTACACGTTGTCCGTCTGCACTTCGAACGTGTAATTAAAACCGAGCATCTTGCTCAGCTCTTGAATGATGTCTATACCGAATCCCTCGTATCGGTCGTTCCCCACCATCATGTCAGATGACTGCTTCAGCATCCCGTAAGGAGGACTCTATAGAACATGACGCTTTTTATCATTAACGTACACGTCTATTAATTTTGCTATTGGGAATTGACACAGGGGTGGGATCAGTAGATATAGCTAACCATCATGGCGACGCGAAGCCAGGAATTATACTCGTGGTCCCGAGAGTCTACGGCCGAGTACAGTTTAGTTTTTGCAGTTTTTGATCGTTCTGCGCATGGCTTCGTCTAGTTCTACTCAGGGGTCTCGGAATTTATCCCACGGCCGGAAAGTGGGGACGACGCGACCATGGTGGGGACCAATAGTTGGTGGGGATATGCAGTGATTTTCACGGTAGCGCTGCGGAGAGCTTCGCGAATGCGCATGAGCACGCATAAGGAGAATAGTAGTGGGGATCGAAATACGGGCGAAAAACAGGGTAAGCGAGCCTCGTGGGATAAATTCCGAGACCCCTGGTTCTACTGCTCGCCACGAGAGGTCATGGTAAATGTGTCAATTCCCAAAACTGACGAATGTTTACGCACGATGGCGATTAGAACGATGAACGTTCTATTGACTAGACTCATTTCTTCAGACATTTGAGTATGCTTTTCCGTTATCCATGCAACTGGACTCGTACTGTTCCACACGCCGATCTTCTTCGGACCACCTTCGGCAATTCTTATCACGTCCAAGTGGAAATCCGAGCGGAAGCCAGCCGTGTCGAATTTGATCAGCCCAGTGAGACCCTCCATTTCTCCCTGAATCATAATAAGTCAAAATATGATTATGAAAAAGATGAGAGAGAAAAAAAAAGAAGTCTATGTATTCTGATCGAAGATATTAAAATTAGACTGTGTTTAGTTCTTACATGGGCGCCAGTTCTGAGCCCTGTTGCATGATCGCTCCGATTGTGAACCAAAAGGAATTCTTGATCGTGAATTGGTTCTCAAGCTCCTCGGGCTCCTCGATGCAAGGATACGGGTTCGTCCATTCGGCTGGACACAGTCGGCCGCACAGGAACAGCATGCTAGACACTAGTATTTGCGCACCGATCAAATACCACCAGACACCGGCCGAGAACGGTGATAAGAAGGAAAACAAACTTGGCGGTGTCTTCGTTGGCTTGCGGTATAAAATGCTTATTCCTACACAAACAGATCAAACTCAAAGTATAGTAAATGTCCCAATTTTTGGTCACAATTCTGGCTTACAATATAAAATGTGAAACGATTCTAAATAATAGTTAATCATAACTCGGTACCTAAATTCATGAATTTATTATGAATTACTCTTATCTAAAGAGTCTATACTCTGTTCACTGAGAGTGTGGGACCGTTTCGCGCAGCTTGGAAGGTGGTGGGGGT
>NW_017138356.1:0-371 GCF_001652005.2 Ceratina calcarata | reverse complement strand
TTATAATACATTGGATGGTGTTGTGCGGCTTCTTCACCAGTGGAGCGCATGCGCTGGCTATAAAACACCTTCTCTATTGGTCTATTCTACAATTTTCTAAGCTAATAATACTCCAACTTTATTTCTATTGGCCAATAGCTTCCAATTAGAGACTACGTGTCTTCTGCGCAGGCGTTCTGGCCACCCATTGGTTGAACTATGAGACGTAAAGTCCTAAATACCAATGAGTGCGTCCCTATACCATAATTGGCTTGTATGAGCCAATTAGTGTACCGAGGTTATTATACGCATGATCAATACACCGATAATTCCTAAGCTATTATAACTCGTGCGACATAACCTACAACTGTCTACTGTACCGTATATTATCT
>NW_017138355.1:0-371 GCF_001652005.2 Ceratina calcarata | reverse complement strand
CCACTAGGTCCGATGTGATTCTGCTGATTTGGTCCTGCTAGCTTAAGAGAGGTGTGAGCCCGCGTGCGTTTGAAGCCCCGCACGACGGGAAAAGCGGAGTCATCACCAGGCGGTGAAATTGCGACTCCCTTATGGGTTGTAATCGGAGATACGAGGAGCTGTTGTCAGGCAGCCCTTTCTACATGGCCGATCTCGCTGTTGAGGGGACCCACGAGGGTCTCGTCCGCCGCCAATAATAAAATAAAAATAAAAATAAAAATAACACTAGTTCTGGGACACCCTGTATATACCCACACGCGTGCGTGTGTATATGGGCCATTCCATGCCAAATCGGTCAACCAAAAACCTTCACATTTTTTATTTGCTGAAAT
>NW_017138353.1:0-371 GCF_001652005.2 Ceratina calcarata | reverse complement strand
ACTGACTTGCAATACGATGAACACTTATACGACCTAAGGGCGTTTGAACTTTCACCATCTCTGCATCATACCATAATAGACTCGTCAATAAAAGGAGTAATGCGGTTGATAGATTTTTCGCGTTCATTTTGGCACTAATAGGCAAGCCAATTGGGTAGTTAGCTTTTGTCGTTCTCGTCGCAATTTAAGACATGCATTTGTAAAAGTTGGTTAAGCGGCGGCAAGGTTTGACGAGCGCTTTATTAGTTTGACAGGTTGATAACGGGTCTGTTGGAATTCTGAACGATATATGTAATCAAATTTGGCAATACATACGTATGTATAATGTTAAATGTTCTTCACAAAAGTTATGAATACTATTGGTGTTCGTA
>NW_017138352.1:0-371 GCF_001652005.2 Ceratina calcarata | reverse complement strand
CTAATAATTACATTCAATTAACGTTCAATTATTTGCTTTATGAGTTTGCGAATTAATTTAGGGTGAAATTAAAGGAAATGTTAAAATATCAGAACGATGAGTGATTATCGGAATTCGCGATCGTTCGACGGTGCAGAGGTCAACGTTCGTTCAAGAAATTATCCTGATAATTTACGGTGAAAGTCTATTCGATCGCATTCGAACATTCGCGATGAATTAATCTACGTGACAAGCTAATGTAAACGATTACCAATTACCACAGCGCGTGCGATCGAATCGAAGTCATTAATTGACCTATCACTTGTTTTCAACCGAGAATGAGGCATTCAACGTTTATTTTATTAATTATTAATTATTGATAAGAATGTATG
>NW_017138351.1:0-371 GCF_001652005.2 Ceratina calcarata | reverse complement strand
CTGCTGCTGCTGCTGCTGCTGCTGCTCTGACGCAGTGGTCACTCGGAACGAGACGCGAGTTTAGCCGCAAATTATCGCGGCGCTGGGACGATAATGGAAATCCGATTGAAGCCGTCCATTTGCGACGCGTTATGGGACTGTTTGGCATTTTAATTGGGAAATTGCAATTAACCGGCCCACCTATACTATCGTTCATACGCACACGTGTCAGCCGATAGAACTAAACGCGTACAACGTCTCACTATTTAGGTATTGATTTTTCAACGGAAAAGTCACTCCTGCTCGCCCGGGAATTCAACATGGGTCTTTCGATTACTGCTTTAAGGACGTTAGTCCCAAAATCCATTTTCTATAGAATGTTTTGAAATTTT
>NW_017138350.1:0-371 GCF_001652005.2 Ceratina calcarata | reverse complement strand
ATAAAGCGGACACGACTAAACACGATGAACAAAGCTTTTGCGATATTCGATATTGTTCTTGGTTTTATAAATTGAAATAGCTAATGCAAGTGTAAACTCGAGTGAGCTCGTGATCGGTCGACAATGTTTGGGAATGAAAACCCGAGTTAACTCGCGACCGGTCAACAATGTACTTTTTGCGTTTTGGGGTTTCAACTCATTTTATTTACAAAACGAATATTGTACTAAGGACGTCCGCTTGAAAAATCCATTTTCTTAAAATTTACTCATTGTTTTCTCAAAGAATCTTATAGTTTCTAGATACTTGCCGGTATTCTTATAACTCAAAGCTTTAACAATATTTCTAGTGCACGTAACATCAAACTGCCGTG
>NW_017138348.1:0-371 GCF_001652005.2 Ceratina calcarata | reverse complement strand
CTTCGTAGTTGTTTGTAATTGGGGATATTCGTACAAGTCCCAAGAGCGAAAACTCCTAGGTACCAATTGGCCTCTTTCGAGAATGCGTAATACTGACAATTTGTTTGCTTCTTCCAAACTGACGTACGGCATTCGCCACTGAAATTTGTATAATTCAATTCTAGGTTTTAAAGTGCTATCTCAGACTAATGCGTTCAAATCGTTTCGAGATCGAATCAAGCTCAATTCTTGTCGTACGTTAACAGTAATCTGGTTATAGTCTTCGCCCACAAACCGAATAACATACTGAATGGTATGCAGAAATTAAAATCTGTAACGTTAACACCCAGTTTATGATACCAGCCGGCGATACCGAGAGATATATCTTTTCC
>NW_017138346.1:6775-8484 GCF_001652005.2 Ceratina calcarata | reverse complement strand
TGAGGGGAATAGTAGTGGGGATCGAAATACGGGCGAAAAGCAGGGGAAGCGAGCCGTGCGGGAAAAATTATCCCAGCCATGATCATTGTATATGAGGAACGAGTCGCTCGGGGTGACAGCATTGCACGAGAGTCGGGAAACGTAATTTTCTGATGGTAGATTCGACATTTGTGTTAGCAAGAGAGGTTTTGAGGAACCCCCTCCTCCGATCGCTCTTGTAATTGGCAAGAGAGGTTTGGATGAACCCCCTTCTCTGATCGCGAATGCGATGCGTTTGCACTGGTGTAAAGATGAAACGAGTATGCATTCGAAGTTAAACGCGACGTACGACCGTTTCACCATGACAATCACTCACTACGTGCTTTCGGTAAACTATAAATTACTGTCTACCGCGATCACGCACCACGTTAGTTCGATTTCCAATTCCATCGGAGCTCCGGAGAGCGAGATGTTACCCCGTGCGCTCTCGATCTCGAACTAACTAAAAGAATCTCACCATTGTGAAATAATGAAGAAGTCGAACGACTCTAAACCGAACGTGTCCCTTGGTAAGGGCCATAAATCTTTTTGGTCTCTCGAGATATACTCAGTTTCGAACGGCTCGACCGAAACTCGAGGGTGCGTAACGTGGTGCGTGTGACCTGTATAACCAGCGTTACCTAAACATACTCCCCCCCCCCCCGTTGCGGGAGGTCTAAACAGTGGCTGACGTAGGCGGCTTAAGTAGATTCATCGTAAAATGGAGGAAATAACGAAAATGAATACATTAACCTTAGCTTTGAAACTGATAGCAATTGTATTCTAAACATTCGACTCGATAAAGCAATTTCATTAATACTCTTTGTGCTAAACCAAATCAAATGCGAATATATTTTCTTTATTAATCAGCACGTGTAGAAGGTAACAAAAAAAGAATCACGCATTTCCTTAACCGCAAATCCGAGTGCCATACAGGAAGCATAATTCAGAAATTCGACGAACGACAGGAAAAAGCACAAGCGTTAGTTATCGCAGAGAAAGAAGTGACATTCTAAAAATGAATGTGACGAGCAATTGAAAAACGAGCGATGGCCAGATACGAAATTACTACGCTGGGAAATACGTACTCCTCACGGGGTGCACAGGTTTCTACGGCAGCCTCATCTTGAAGAAGCTCCTGAGGACGTGCACCGAAATTGGCAACGTTTACATTATGACAAGAGAGAAAAAAGGTTTCTCTGTGCAAGAAAGAATGGACAGGTTCTTCAAGAATGAAGTGAGTAAATTGTACTCGTAATAGTTCTCGTGAAAACGAAATTAGGAAATGATAAAATCAACAAATATTTTGTCACCCCAAGTATTTGATATTGCGTAAAATCGTTCTAGAACATCTGAATTATTCGAAGCTCCGATAGCAGAATGGTTCGTTTGCAAGTTCCAAATTGATACATGCAAATTCAAACGTATACTCTACAACAGTTTTTGACTTGTTTTTACTCACTTGCTGTCTTAACCCCTTTAGTGCCGGGCGAAAAAGAGGTGCCTATGCGAGAATAACCGGCCGAATTTCACAGTTTTACTAGGGTTTGGGAAAATGCTCATAAAAACCAAACGAGAAACAATATTTACATGATTCAAAAAGCAGTGTACTAAGGATGAAATAGAGAACAAAACAATGACACTAGTTTTTCTCTACACATTAAAAATTATATAAATAACAAAGGTATAAG
>NW_017138346.1:0-4560 GCF_001652005.2 Ceratina calcarata | reverse complement strand
TCATTTATAAACTATTACAGCTAAAATTCCCTCTCGACGTCATTCAGCTAGTTTGGCGTATGACTTGAAATAGGATATTCCTTAGAAAATTAGAAATAGGAAGATCGAGAATATAGTTTATCGAGTTCTCCACTTATGTGTGCGACATATTATATATATGTTGTAACAGGACGTGGAGTAACTCAACGTTCAGGTAGATTCGACTCCTCGGGAGGCCGAACTCGCCGAGCTGTTATTTTGCGATTGCCCAGCGAGGGCACAGTTCGACGAGTTAATATTATTACCATCGCACGTTATCGACACCGCGTTGCCGACGACGTCTCGTGAGATTTCGTCTGTTTAGGCGAAATCCCCACCATCTAGGCCGCTTAGCGGGTCGGCGAGGCCCAGCGAGCCGAACGATTCGAAACTTCTCTTCGATCCCCCATTGTTAAAAGTAGTAGAACTCTTCTTCGATCCCGCGTTGTAAAAGGGAGTCGAACTCTTCGATCCCTAGTTATGAAGAGTGGTCGAACCCTTCGATTCCCCGTTGCGTAAGAAGTTGTATTGATTTACATTATAACCGATTGTATTCGACTGAATCGCGTGGTCGCCTCTCAATTATATTAGCGTCTGTGAAGTGAATCACGACAAAGAGTCGCCGCCCGAGAAGTCGACGTAAAGTAAGTAAAATAAAATTTGCACGCCTGTCCTATAACAGTCTCTTCATTTCTGGAACTTGTCTTATTTTTGGGTCCTCCCAACCACTCACCCCTATTGAGTGAGAGTCTTGTCGGGTACAATTAATTATAATCATAAAGTCGTTGTCGATTCGCGTTAAATCGACTGGCGCCCAGATTATTACCGTCTATTAAATTATTAATTTCTTAACGTCACTTGAGTCCCGACAGCCGTAAAGGACCCCAGCCGCGTCGGGTGAAATCCTTTTCGTAAAATTCGTCAAAATTAATCGACGGAAAAGGGGATTTGTCTCAAATGGCGCCTAATGTGGGGCAGTTGGGTAAAAATTGATAAAACGTTGTAAAAGAGAGTATTTCGATTAAAACAAGAACAAAATTACGAGTTAAATTATTCGGTATTGAAACGAGTTGCTCGTAGAATTCTCTCGAAACGCGGATAAGGTCACCGCTGGGACAAAGACACGCGTAACCGAAGCGGCCTAACGTAAATAAATAGTCGACCGAGCTCAACGCTTATCTTTCTTATACACTTTTCTTTCTCCAATTTCAACCTTTGCTTATTACTAACTGTCGTTATACTCTCTTATTCTTAAATATTCTGTATTATATATTTGAAATATTATATTTTGGAAATTGACCGATTATTATGTATGTTGGATTTGTCTGTTGGTTAAGACGATCCTAATTGACGAGGATTAAGATCTTGCTCTGACCTCTCGTCGGATATTGAAATGTTAAATTTAGGAATTTTGAAATCGTATCAGGTCCTATCCGTTGGCGGGCCTCGGGATTATGGGGATCGAAGAGTCAAATTTTATTTTATTAGAATTATTTTAATGGAAATTAATGTTAAACGCGGATCTGGATCTTGCTCCGATCTTGTGTTAAATTGGTTAATTTTGTATTAGGTAATGTCGAACGATTTCGAGCCAGTCTGGTCGTCGACAAAACCTCGCGATTAAATTGTTAATGAGTTGACACGGGTCTAGATCTTGCTCTGATTTCGTGTCAAACAAATGGCTATTGTTAAAGACCTCGATTGGTCACAAATAGAGTAAGGGGGATTACTCTCGACCTCAATTGGTCAAAATTAAAGTAAAGAGAATTACTTTCGACCTCGATTGGTCACTTTTTGAAAAGGAATATTTTCGACCTCGATTGGTCACATATAGAGTAAGGGGGATTACTCACGACTTCGATTGGTCATATATTAAATTCTGACCACGGTTGGTCACGTAATGAATTCTAATTGGTAAATTTAAAATCGTCGTATTGGTGTTTCGCTTGACAAAGGTCTTGCCCTTCTCGTCGAAACGCGACGATAGTTAAATTTTTTTTGTAATTCGATATCGCCGGAGTAACGGATCTTGTTCTGTTGATTCGACCGTCAAGGGGACGCGTTGTTTTGAATCGTCGAAGCGGTTTGGATCTTGCTCCGATTCTTCGACACTTCGCCGGTATTCGAATAGATTATACTGTTGACTCGGATCGTTTTCCGACCAACAGTCGCGAGATTAATCTTGTTTAGAATTCGCGGTCGATTTGGATCTTGTTCCAATCGACAATTATTATTACAAAGTTATCGACAATACAATCGACTTGGGATAGTTGAAGAAAAATATCGAGGGTAGATTAAACAGTCCCAATATGTTTTCTTCACCGCCCAAGCGTAAACCGAACAGAAACCAGACTCAACCACCGGTACAGACTGGAACCTTTGTTCCACCACCCGACGATGAACATAATGTTAATCGGCCGACCGTAGCAATGACGGATAATACCAATAATGAGTTAACAATGGATTCTCGATCCACTTCCACGGAGAGAAGACTAAACCCTACGCCGACTCTCGGTAGAGGCAGGGGAAGAACATCGGTCACACCTCCGGGTCTACGGTCGCAACCATTAATACATAATATCCAACCGGAAATAGTAACCGCGCAACTTAACACCGTTCCGGACTCGATCGAAAATCAGTTAGATAATTTCGGGAGAATAATAAGCGCGTTACTAAATGAAATGCATGAATTAAAAAAGAAAATCGAACCGCGTCAAAATAACGAACGGGAAACTCAAGCCGTCGCGAACGAAAATGTTAGGCGCGAAAATTCGCCCGCGCGAAATCCAACGGAGGACGAATTTGAATATCGTGCAGACGACGAATCTTGCGATCAAAATTATGAGTCGCGACCATTACGTCGTCACGTCATAAATCCTGCCGATAGATTATCGTCAAATACGGCGCGTGCTTTCGTTCCTTATGTAGATCGACGCGATAGAGGTAATATCACGGGTTCAATTAATTCACGACGTCAAGATGCAATCGACGAGGACTTTGAAGGGAGGGAATTTCGACAGGTCCAATTTCGGCTAGGAAACGTAGCCGGCGATTTTGACGACCGCGCTAGAACGACCAGTCGTGCGTCACGGCATCTCGCCGTTCGAAATCAATTGAGTCAAGGAGAAAGCAGTGCGTTGACTTTATCGCATAGACACCGCGGTAATTTTTCGACAAGAAGAGGTTCGCTGTCCTGGCGTACTAGTGACTCCAGCGACGACGATGAACTCGGACGGCTGCCTCCTCCGACGCTCAGTCGAATTCAAAGAACGGGTAGCCAGACCCCTAATAGTATCGACTCGCGAGATAACAACTTCGCTATTAAAATCGGTCGAATTGTTAGTTCCTGGCGGATAACCTTCCCAAAAACCGAGAAAGATCCCGAACAGTTTCTGGTGATATTAAAAGATTATCTAAGCACGAGCGGGATACATAAAGATCTGTTTGTCCCGTGTCTATCAAAACTGTTCGAAGGACCTTATAGGTCATGGTATTTAGTCAACAAAAGATCGTGGCGTACTTGGAAAGACTTCTCACGCGCATTCCGTTACGAATGGGGAGTCGAGAAGGCGGACGGAGATCTATTCGTCGAAGTACGCGATTTGAAATTGGAAAAAAATGAAAGTCTCGCGGAATTCGCCTGCAGAGCACGGTTTATTTTCGAGCGAATGCGTCAACCTCCAGAATTTAGGGAACAGTTAAAGCAAATAATGATGAAGTTCAATCCGCGGCTTGCGTTTGAAATTTTGAATTTACCTTTGAGAAATTACACCGAATTCCTTCATTACGCCAACGAAAGGAATTACATTTACCGGCGATCGGCCGAAGCACAAGGAGTTCGAACGAAATCGTTACGAACGGGATTGAATTACTTGTCTAGCCAGATCGAGCCTCTTGAAACAGACAGCGAGGAATTGTCGTCAAACGAGGAGGGTGACAAGCACGGCTACGAACAAGTAACCGACTTGAGCGCGTTCCAACGGGAAGCTCGCGGTAGTTCAACAAATTCCAAAACTCTCGTTCGTCAGCGTCTCGAAAAGAATCTTGAAAATTTCGAAAACAAGCGCAAGCAAAATTCGGACGTGTCGCGCAAAGAGCAGCAAACTTCAACTGCTTCAAAGCCTGCTTTTGACCCTAGTAAATTCCTATGTTTCAATTGTGGCGAGTCTGGACATTCGTCGAGAATATGCACGGCTGAAAGACTAGCAGTTTGCTTTATCTGTCGTAAGAAAGGCCACGTGAATAAAGATTGCCAGACGAATTCGGGAAACGCGAAAAGCCCTCAGTGACTCAGTCTCAAGTCATTGAAGCAAAGGGCACCGGTGGGACTAGCTTTATTCCGATCGTTCCGTCAAGCGCAACCAACCGGGTTGTCGCGGATAACATCGAGCAAGTAAAAGATTTAGATAAATCTAGTTGCGGCCGCGGTATAATACCTTCGAAACTTGACGGCGAAAGCGACGAAACTCCAGTCGGTCTGGATGTAATCTATCGAATAGGAAGTACGGAAGAAACGACAGATGACGACGAGTTAAATGATGA
>NW_017138345.1:0-371 GCF_001652005.2 Ceratina calcarata | reverse complement strand
TGTGCTCGTTTCGTTTATTTATTGCTTCCTTGCTTGGTCTTGCTTCTGGGTGCACTCGGGCATGTCGTGTGACATTTTCAGTGGTTCGGGGTTCATGGTTGGTGTGTCGTTTCGGGGTGGGTCTGGGTCGAGGGTGTGTCTCTTTTCCGGCGGAGGTTCCGCTGTGGGGTGGTCGTGCTTCTTGGTGGTGGGGGGCGCCGTTCTTTGTGGGCCGTGCCTAGTGTGATCGGGTGTTATATATCCGCGCGCTTTCTCTGCCTTTTGCTTGGTTTCTTTTGACCTTTTCGTGCTACGATTTCCTGTCCTCCGGGTGATTTTTGTGGAAAGTATGCAGTATCAGGGTCGTGGGGCTTCCGCTTTGGTGAGTTCTG
>NW_017138344.1:0-371 GCF_001652005.2 Ceratina calcarata | reverse complement strand
TTGAACCAAAAGGTGATGAATATGTAATGATAGGTTATTCGCATGAATCTAAAGCATATCGTCAATGGAAGTCAGGTACTAAAACTGTAATAAAAGCAAGAGATGTGAAGTTCTTTGAGAAAATTGTACCTGATGAAGAAGTGTCAAAAGATATTTTCGTGACGCCAAACCCCACTTCTGAATCATCAAAAGAAAACGAACTTGATGTATCTGCAGACACAGTTGATTTAATCTGTAAAGACTCTGAAAACGAAGACGTGGAGGAACGCAACGTTGAAGATAGGAACCAAGAGCCACGACGAGGACGAGGTCGTCTAAAATTATTGAGAACTGGTCAGGTAGGAAGACCAAGAAAAATTTATAATACTGAA
>NW_017138343.1:0-371 GCF_001652005.2 Ceratina calcarata | reverse complement strand
ACCGTGCGTCCGGCGGTTGTGTGTTCGGCGGGCCCCATTGAAAATTTCGTTGCTGCCCAGTCTGTCTTCCTGGTTGTTCCCGTTGTTTAATAATAATAATTGCACTCCTTGTTGCTCTAATCTGGAGTTGGATTCCTCTGGAACGAGGGCCGTTGTTCCCTTGGCCTCCTTGAGTCTCTGGGTTGCTGTCATGTACGCGGTTGTTATTGCCACATTTTCGATTGTTGTTGCATGTATTGCAACTCTCTGTCGTACATGTGTGCAGCCTCAAACGCTTGGTTTAGCGTTTCCAGTTGTTGGCTGAATAAATACTTTTGGGCCTGACGTTGCGTCGGAAGCACTGAATGCCCTCTTCATTGCATATTATTTCT
>NW_017138341.1:0-371 GCF_001652005.2 Ceratina calcarata | reverse complement strand
GTCGGGCCGGTTGCGTGACTACGCGGGGACGGAGGAAATATGCTCCGTCACAAGTCATAAAAGGAAACAAACCGGAGAACATAGTTGTTCTTTCTTCCCACCCTCGATCTATCCATAATGAAAAACCTTATAACCGAATACCGTTCCGCGTATTCGGGAGGGAGGAGTTCGGGTCTCCTTGGGAGGAGGACTTGAATTGGTAGGAAATCAGAAGTAGCTTAAGTTAAATGAACTGAACAATAAGGTTCGATATATTTGCACAATATAAAGATGACTATATATATATATATATATATAGCGTTGTACAGTCTACAGTTCTGAAATACTCCTTCACTAGACTAGGAACGGTACGAGTCGTTACAGGAAATCGC
>NW_017138340.1:0-371 GCF_001652005.2 Ceratina calcarata | reverse complement strand
AATGGTACTCTGCCCTAGCTCCCGAAGGACTTACTTTTATCCCTAGATTTTTTCGCAATGATAGGCTAGTGATGAGGAGATTCTTAGGTAATGGGAAATTTTCCAGGTAGAGAAACGAGCGTTAATATCACGTGCGGGTTGAACTGATTTGGCCGTTAGGAAGTCATAAGTGTCATATGTTCATGATTCTTGGGATTGATCAGTACTGATACCGCAGATCGTAAACTTTGGGAAAGAAGGTTGCATCCTAGGAGTTGAGAAACGAATGCTTTCTCGGAATTTAAGAAAGGAAAGAAGGGTACTAAGGACAGCATTATTTAGGAATTACTCCATACGATCATATGACCATAATGAACTATCAAACTATCATA
>NW_017138339.1:0-371 GCF_001652005.2 Ceratina calcarata | reverse complement strand
GAAGAACACACCTTATGTTTTTACATCATGGAACTACCCATCTTCCTGTTTCTTTATGTCATTTAAGTGTCAAATAGCAATTTGCAAGATGAAGTATATTCCTGCCGTCACGAGAGTTCATACCAGTTTCGCGTAGCTTGAACGTAGTGGGTTAGCCGAATACGTAGATTCGAGTAGTGGCGAAAATATTGAAAGCATTAGAGAGGAAGAGAGAGATGCGGACAGCGACCCAAAACTGGTCTTTGCACACTATGAACTCACGTGAGGGCAGGTATAGATGTACAATTTTAGGTGTAATTACAATATCATTATTATATACAGGGTGGACCGGAAATCATAGTACAACCGGAATGGGGTTGATTCTACGTTAA